>NW_009944879.1:0-49353 GCF_000696875.1 Nestor notabilis
GCTTACAGAAGGTGGAAGCAAGAACAGGCAACCTGGGGAGATTACAGGAACGTAATAGCAGTCCTATAATCTTTGTAAGAACAAGAAGTTCTTTACTTCCAATAGCTGAAGGGGGCCTATAAGGATGCTGGGGAGGGACTCTTCGTTAGGGACTGTACTGGTAGGACAAGGGGTAATGGGTTTAAACTTAAACAGGGGAAGTTTAGATTAGATATAAGGAAGAAGTTCTTCACAGTGAGGGTGGTGAGACACTGGAATAGGTTGCCCAAGAAAGTTGTGAATGCTCCAACCCTGGAGGAGTTTAAGGCCAGGCTGGTCAGAGCCTTGGGTGACATAGTTTAGTGTGTTGTGTCCCTGCCCATGGCAGGGGGGTGTCGAAGGGGGGTGGGAATTAGATGATCTTAAGGTTCTTTCCAACCCTAACTATTCTGTGATTCTATGATTCTAAGATAGCAGGATAGTAAGGTCATCAGAGAACAGACCACAAAATTACGAGTCTAGAGATTACATGATACAGACCTTTGGTTTGTTCTACTTGCCACTCTTGTTAACAATTGCATTTCAGAAATAGATAGACATGGTGCTATTTTCTGTACTTACAGCAACTTCTCATCAAAAGGCTTACCCAGCAAGTAGGTGTAAGAAACATTTTATGAAATGTAAAAGGTAATTGTGCTTGACATAACTGATATTTAAATGCAGTTCTCAGAAAAGTGCACAGAGGCAGTAATAGGGTGTTTTTTCTTCCCTCTGTTACAGTTGGCCAGTGGTGACTCAAGGTAGAACCTAGAAATGGGAACCGCTGTGTGCTAGTCCCATCTCTGCTGTGAAGCATGACTCAGAACAACTACAAGCACTTCTGGCCTGTACTTCAGCTTAAGTAGCTGTTAAAAGCAAGATTGAATTCTGTATAAATGGAATCTGAATAATGATCAGACCATCACAGAAACTCAAAATGAGAAAAGCTTGTTTGTTTATCAGTCCACACCCTAAAACTATATAAAAGAACTTGTAGAAGTGGGTTTAAAAAAAAAAAAAAAAAAAGACAAAACAACAACAAAAAAAACAACACAAAACACCCACAAAAGAAAAAGCCCAGAAAAAACCAACCCATCAACCCAAAACCCCAAGCTGAAGATCTAAATCAAAAGTGTTCATATCAAAATTTTTACTCTTAGCAGAGGAGCTACTTATGCAAGAGAAAAATTTTTTAAACAGGAATTTGACATAAAATCTCAATTTATTTGAAAATGATAAAGTTGTGAGCTAAGCAGGCATGTATTCCTTAGAAACAGTAGATCAAAACTAATGCAATATCATGTTTAAACATGTTCATTCTGTCTACAAAAATAGATGCGGCAATGTGCCTCAGGATACCTTGAAAAATAAAATTTGGTAGCCAAGATGTAAGTTTGTGCTGTAACTCTTCATCATCTCTAGTGACTTGGTGCAAGATTTGTCTGTTTCAAAATTTCAGCCAAATCTGTAGGTATTTTGCTATGTACATGCAGCTGCTTGTATTTGTAATTGTACACATGCCTCCTTGGAAAGATAATAGCAAGTCAAGAGCCATACAGTTTTGCAATGTCACCTGGGATAGGCTGAGTACCTCAATCTGTAGTGCATACACTCACTCCCAATCAGGAGAAAAACCATCTAACAAAACTGTGAAATCAATTCCTTTGTTTTCACAAAATCCACCCCTTATGTCCCTGAGAGATACACATGTAATACAAAGTAAATGAAATACAGTAGGCAGGGCAGTCATCTCAGCAAGGCAACATGTTAAGTTTCCTTTATCAAAATTTTACCCTTTATGTCCCTGGGAGGCACACACGTGTGAAAAACGCAGCACTAGATTAGGTCCCACAAAACAAGTAATTCACCTTAATTATTTCCAGTGAGCTGTCGAATATACATCCACCTTCACCCCTCCAGTCATAATCAAGGGGTGGAGCTAGTTAGTGAGCACTGGGGCCTTCCACATTTACCTTTTCTTTAGGGCCTATGGGGTTTACTTTGGGCCGCTCTAACACCAGCTTTTCCAATTTATCAGTGGGTAATCCATCCATTAAATCTCTAGGAACACCCTTTCGCCACCCCAATGTCCACAGCCCTTGCCTTTTATTAGGAATATTTCTGCCTCCTAGGCAAATGGGGGTGTCTGGCGTTTCCCATTGTATCATGTGGTAGCAGTCTTTCCAGGGCAGCAACGGCCCTTTCACTTTGAGATGTTGCTTCTATCTTTCCAAACCTACAATTGGATCCCTGAGGCTTTCAGGAAGTCGGGAAGACCTCGAATGTGGGAAGTCGTAAGTTCAGGATCGAATGGTGATATCGGGGACTCCTGCTTAAGTCTAAGTTCCTAATCATGTATCATTTGCAGACATGCTGCTTTCTGTGCATTTTCTACGAAGTGATCGACCGTCCCTGTGATGGCGAGGGGATCTCGCCTTTCCAAACGGTTAAGTCCTCCAGCCCAATAAGCTGCTCCTTGAATTAAGGACCAGGGTGCGCGGTGGTTACCGGTGGTTAAAAATACTCCCGGCCCTGTAATATCTCTCAGTTTCCTTCACACTTAGTAAAATTTGATCTCCCCCAAACAGCGATACTCTCCAAATATATTCGTTTTCTGATTCTTTTGTAGCACGACCGAATTCCTTTTTAAGTTTATCTAATTCCGTAGCAGTATACGGAACCTCCTTGGTAGTAATTTGTGGGAATTCGTCCTCTCCCCCTTTGTAATTTCATCAAGGGTCAGAGAGAAGCGCTAGGAACGTTTAATTTTTCTTACCTTAGTCTCACCTCTTCCAAGTCACTGTGGGGGTGTTCAATTGTTTTCTCCAACCGTAGAGAGGTGTTTTTCTCTGCAAGCAGTTGCTCTTTCAGGGCTAATTGCAAGTAGTTAGCCTGATTTTATCTTTGTCTAATTGTTCTTGTAAGTTAACCACCTGGTCCTGCAGGGATCGGACCAGGTCTTGCAGTTCGTGTGAACTGACATTCAGCTGTTTGTTGTTGTTCACTAGCCTCCAAGCTGACGCCCAGTACGGCACAGATAATCGATTTACCCTTTCCGGGCTGCAGTTTTGCGTCCTTTTGTAGGGCGCTTATTCGGTCTGTTGCACTTTGCAAATTAAGCCAATTTTAATTTGCCCACTCTACCCCTAGCAGAGAGGGGCGAGTCTTACGTTTCTCTAAAAGACAATACAACACATATCTGCCCTGAGGCGCAGCTTCACCGCTATTCATTTCTGAATGGGACAATCATCTCAGGGAGGCAACACATTTTGCTCCAACAAAACCCACCCCTTAAGTCCCTGAGAGGTATGCACGTAATACAAAGCAAGTGAAATACAATAGGTTGGGGTAGTCGTCTCAGGAAGGCAGCCCGTTTTGTTTCAATAAAATCTACCTCATAAGTCCCTGAGAGGTACACACGTAATGCCTCACACTTCACGTGACATTACAGTACTTTTCACTGCAAGGGATCCTGTCCGTGACGCCAGTTTAATAGTGTCAGGGTCAGAAAACCCCAGTGTCGGGCCCGTTTCCTTCGTGATCCCAAGAGTGAAATTGAGACGCAAATGAGGTCAAGTACGGTAATCAATCAGTTGGTTTATTACCAAAAGACAATTATTATAAAAAAGGGAAATTATCATAAAAAAAGGGATAGCGATAAGACAGATCAGAGAAAGGATAGACAAGAAGCAAGAATTCGGGGTGCAGAGAGAGAGAGATAGTCACCACCGTGGATCCAGTGGTGTTCTGGTGATCCATCGTCATTGTTGGAGTGGTGAGAGTCCTCCAGGGTCTGTAGTCGATCTCGAAGGTGGTTGGAGTCCTCCAGGGTCCATAATCGGTATTGGAGCAAAGTGTCCCCAGAAGTTCGTAGTAGTTGTCAGAGGTGTGTGGGTGTCCCCGTGGAGGGTGTCCATGTGGAGGTGTCCTTGAAGGTGTGCCTTGGGAGATGTCATTTCCCCCTTTCATAATGAGTTGAGAGGAGTACTCATGTTCTTAACGTCACGTATTAAGCGTCCCCGCAAGACCAGTTTTGCTGGTCTTGCAGCCAGCTCTTTAACGTCAGGTCTGCCAGCAATTCTTGTCATAAAGGGCAGCAATTCCTCACACAGTTCCTCGAGATAATGGACAGAAGAGTCTTATCTCAGTTCTTCCCACCCATCTCACAGGCAGTGGACCCTGGAGTCCCATTTCAGCTCCTTAGACACTTCTCCCAGGCAATGAGAGTCTTTTCTCAATTCCTCCCTGTCCTGGGTTCAGCTACAGCAGTCATTTTTTCTCCTTCTTAGTAGCTGGGGCAGTGCTGTGTTTTTGACTTTCAGTCTGGGAACAATGCTGATAACACCAATGTTTTTAGTTGTTGCTAAGTAATGTTTACTCTGACCAAGGACTTTCTCAGTCTCATGCTTTGCCAGAGAGGAGGGGAAGCCAGGAGGAAGCAGAGGCAGGACGCCTGACCCAAACTGGCCAAAGGGCTATTCCATACCACAGCACGTCATGCCCAGTATAGAAACTGGGGGGAGTTACCCGGAAGGGGCAGATCGCTGCTCGGGTCGGGCTGGGTATCGGTCGGCGGGTGGTGAGCGGTTGTGTCCTTTTCCCTTGTTATTCCTCTTATCATTATTATTGGTAGCAGTAGTGGTTTGTATTATACCTTAGTTACCGGAGAGCTGTTATCTCAACTCGTGGGAGTTACATTCCTCCGATTCTCCTCCCCATCCCTCCGGGAGCGGGGGGAGGAAGAAAAAGGGGGGGGAGTGAGCGAGCGGCTGCGTGGTTCCAAGTTGCCGGCTGGGCTTAAACCACGAAACTCCCACCCATCTCTGAGACAATGGATTGGTGGAATTCCATCTCAGCTTCTCATACTAATTTTTGAGACAATGGATGGTGGAGTCTGATTTTGTTTCAGTCTCTCACACAGGGTAATCTAGAAATATGTGCTTTTAATAAATGAATATATATACATATTTAGCTTTGTTCCTATAATATAATAAAATGGCATATGTCAGTAATACTTTTTAAATAGTAGGAGAAATGAAAATAGAGAAAAATAGGTTCTGCATATCTGGTCTGCAGAACGTTACCACAAATTTAGATTGAAGATAATAGTTAAAATGCATATAGATACAGAAGAAAATTATAATCTAAATGGAATTTCAAAGATCTAAGTTTAAAAAAAGTAAAGAATTTTACCCACTGCTTTTTACCACTGAGTTCCTTGAGCCTTCTACATCAGGTACTGCCTGTGCTCTACTGTTTTATAGGATCAGAAGAAACACATGTTTAAATCTTGCCTGTTGTATTTGGACTGTGAAAAAAGAATATTAGAATTACTCAAGAAATAAACAGTTCACCATATTAAAAGTCATAAGAGTATGAGGGCTGACAGCACTGCATATGGAAGGAAAAACTTGATCTGTAATGAAGTTACTCAATAGGATAAGCAAAATATACAACATACTTGTATGCCATCAAAATTTCAAGGGAGATTTTAATCTAACAGAAAGTACTTTGGTCAAACATTAAATGTTCACTTTAATCACTACAAACTTAACATTTGAGCAAGAGCTTTTTCTTCATTTTAATCATAGAATCATAGGACGGTTTGAGTTGGAAGGGATCTTGAAGGGATCCAGTTCAAGCCCTCTGCCATGGGCAGGGATACTTTCTACTAGATCAGGTTGCTCCGAGCACCCTCCAACCTGGCCTTGAACACTGCCAGGGATGGGGCAGCCACAGCTTCTCTGGGCAACCTGTGCCAGTGCCTCAGCACCCTCACAGGGAAGAACTTCTGCCTAAGATCTCATCTCAATCTCTCCTCTGTCAGGTTAAAGCCATTCCCCCTTCTCCTGTCCCTACAGGCCCTTCTAAAAAGCTCTTCTTCAGATTTCTCATTGGCCCCCTGTAGGTATTGAGAGACTGGATGGAGAAGCCCTGAGGAGGGAGGTCTTGGGGGTATTCGGTGATAAGAAACCCCACACCCCGGCAGTGTGCACTGGAGACTGGAAACCACCCATGTCCCGGGCTGCATCCCCAGAGCATGAGCAGCAGGTCAAGGGAGGGGATTCTTCCCTTCTGCTGTGGTCTGGGGAGACCCCCTTGCAGTCCTGCATCCTGCTCTGGGGCAACAACACAAGAGGGATGTGGAGCTGTTGGAGCAAGCCCAGAGGAGGAAATGGAGGTGCCCCAAAAGCCTGAGCAGCTCTGCTCTGGAGACAGGCTGAGAGAGCTGGGCTTGTTCAGCCTGGAGAAGAGAAAGCTCTGGGGAGACCTTAGGGCAGCTTCCAGTGCCTAAGGGGGCCTACAGGAAATCTGGGGATGGAATTTTGACAAGGGAATGTAGTGACAGGAGAATGGTTCAATGATTCACTGATTCACTTTGCAGGTGTGTTGTTGGAAGACAGCACACAAGGAGCAATACATATCCACAGGTAAAAATATATTCTCTCACTTCCAGTGATGAAAAGTAGGAAAGCTTTTCCCCTCAAACTGTAATTTTAAATTACCTTATAATTTAGATTACACATAAGTATTGTACATGCAATAGTATGAACTTTTACTCTGGAAAGTGTAGGGGCAAATACTTACCTAATGCTATTCAATACTGAAAATCTTATATTTAATATTACAGTACTCAGTTGATATTATTGTAATCAGTTGTAGTACTTGTATTATTGTAAAGATTTCTGTTCTTAATAAGTGTTAGATTTTTGTCTTATGTCTTTCTGAAGCACAGAATATGTTTCCAGGACATACATACATTCCAGACATTGTTCTCCCCTCGATTCTTTATAGAGATTCCTTATTTGTAATAGTTTGCAAGTATGACAAAAAAAATGAAAGTATCTTTACTTGTAAGAGGTTGGACAGGGCTTGGAGCAATCTGGTCTAGTGGAAGCTTTCCTGCCCATGGCAGGGAGATTGGAACTGGATGAGCTTTAAGGTCCTTTCTAACCCAAACCATTCTATGATTCTATGTCACTTTGAGGACAAAAAGCCTATACACATATTCTATCTGAACCTCATCTGAAACAGAAAAAAAACAACCAAACAACCCAAAAGTTAAAATTTTGGAAGGCACTGACATCAGTTAATAAACTGTAATAAAAACCTGATGCCTTTCTGGTTTAGTAAAAAATCTCTGTGATAGCTTTTATTGGTTATATTTATAATAAGGAAAAATGGAAAATAAAAATTATCCAACAAGAAAAGTGTTGTCTGGGCATATCAGTAATTTTCAGAATGATCTATTGTTATTTAATCTAGAGAAAGCAGGTATTACTGAAGGAGATACAAAGCTTTGGCACAGAAGAAAATCTGGGAATTACTTTTACTTTGGTATTAAATTCAAAGCTACAGACTTATGTGAGGAGCAGCCTTTGAAAATATTTTCTTAAAAATTAACTACTTTCAAGGCACTTCTAAATACAGTTATGGAACAATTGAAGGAAAACTGGGATTCCAGAATGGTCAGGTGGTAATCTGATTTTAAGATATGCTTTTATTCTGCTTTTTTTTAAAAACCTACTTGTATTCTAAAATGCAAGAATATGGTGGTGGAAAGAAAAGAGCAAGAAGGCTATGGAGAAGTTTACTCTTTAGAAGATTCCCTTGTCTTACTTTCCATTCTTTTTTAATTCATTCTTTGCTAAGATGTCTCTTTCTAGACACTTTTAAATGCCTGTTCTACTTAACAGTGGGAAGCATGAGAGAAAGAATGAAAAGAGGTCTATTCATAGCAGTTTTATGACTTTAAAGATGTTTTAGTGAGAAACATCTTTTAGACATGTTTTATCTGATGCAGCTACTATGTAAAGCTATTTACTACATGAAAGAACCACTCCTCTGCAAATTGTCTTGTGTAGAGGAAAACATTTAATCCTACACTGCTCCATTCTTAAAAAAAAGATGCTGAACTTTGGCTTTTTCCAGTTCTATCAGAATGAACAAAGGACAGTATTTTGCGGTACTCCATCCTAACCTTTTTAAAGATGAAGTATAGAGTGAAAATGCTTTAAGCAGAAAAATATGTATCTGGAACAAGTCGGGAAGGAAATTAACTCCATCCCAGCCAAAACCAGGACAGTACAAAGTACAAATTTCAATAACTTTTGGTGGATTTTCAGTATAAAGGCTGAGAAACTGATCTGAGGCTGAAAGCAGAAGCTGCTTGAAAGCTAGTTATTTGTGGTGGTTTTGTTTTGTTTTGGTTTGGGTTTTTTGTGGGTTTTTTTTTTTTGTTTGTTTTTTTTTGTTTGTTTGTTTGGTTGGTTTGTTGCTTGGGTTTTTTTATCTTATACCACCCATTTCATCTGATCAATACTAGATCTAGGTGTGAGACGCATACAGTTTAGAAAAGTAAGCAGAATTAAGAGACATTGTGATGAATGCTCTATTCCAGGGATCCTTAGCATGTTAAACTAAGGATCTACTTTACCTTTTGAGAGAAATACTCTTGAGCTATGTAATACTCTTCATTGGCTTTCATTTACAACGGAACAATCCAGAAATGTAGCTGAACTTTTACTTCCTTTTATTACTATTGCTCCCTCCTTTTGTTCTTTCTTGTATTTTTTCTTTTTTTGCATATTTAAAACTACCTCTTTTTGCAGATCACCTATCAATCAAAGTCTCATGGATCACAGCCTGAGAAATACTGCTCTAGATATACTAACTAGAGTAGGTATCTAGCTGATAATTTTACAAGAGCAGTCCTATAATCTTTGTAAGAACAAGAAGTTCTTTACTTCCAATAGCTGAAGGGGGCCTATAAGGATGCTGGGGAGGGACTCTTCGTTAGGGACTGTACTGGTAGGACAAGGGGTAATGGGGTTTAAACTTAAACAGGGGAACTTTAGATTAGATATAAGGAAGAAGTTCTTCACAGTGAGGGTGGTGAGACACTGGAATAGGTTGCCCAAGGAAGTTGTGAATGCTCCAACCCCGGAGGTGTTCAAGGCCAGGCTGGATAGAGCCTTGGGTGACATAGTTTAGTGTGTGGTGTCCCTGCTCATGGCAGGGGGGTTGGAACTAGATGATCTTAAGGTCCTTTCCAACCCTAACTATTCTATGATTCTATGATAAGAAAAGAATTCTAGGAAGAGAGGGAAAGACCCCTAAATATGTCTCAGAATTTGGAATACAATATTTGAGACGAAAAGCTGCTGTGTAAATGGATTTGAGATTACAATCTTTTAAAGGATAAAAAAGAATTTCTGTGCCAATAAACCTCAGTTTTTCACCTCAAGCTTACTATGAAAATCAATGGAAGCACTGTGACTTAAAGCCACGTATAGACTAGAGTGGCAAAGGACATTATTTGCTCAGATATCTTTCAGAAATAAACACCTCTTATATCTCGAACTATATTTTACCAGTTGCTGTGAACGTAAATTATGTGCATCCAAAATAACTCATAGTCCATGGTTCTTCTGAATGATGGACTTTGGATATCTAAATGGTAATGTATTGTTAATTAGTAAAATAGGAAGTATCTGCAACAAAGACCTAAAAAGATCAGTGTCTCATTTTGACAGAAGTTCTAGAATTAATATTTTCTTTCCTAAGATAATACAATAAGACCAGAAAAGGATAAACCTAACTGTGAACAAATCCAGTATTACTTACAAGGATTTGCTCTGAACAGCTTTAGAAGAGATAAAAGCACGACACAGAAATTGGACTTTACAAACATATTTGTCCCTGCTGACTATGTTAGCATGTGTAAAACCAAACAAAATGTTATCAATGCATTAAAAAACAGAAAGCAATTAATTATCTTTCCTCACATCTTCATTTTAAATTGAGGTCACTTTCCAAAGTGTTCTAAATTTCTAAATTTCTTTTGAGGATCAGGGTGTATTCTTAGAATTATTTTCAGATGCTTCTTCAAAGAAATCTCTTGTATTCTAAATAAATTTACTTTCTGACACCAAATAAATGGTTAAAGCTTAGCAAATCCGGCTGCAAATAATCTGGAAATGCAAAAATGATGAGACAAGAGAGTAAAAGTGCAGCAATTCCTCCTTCAGGGTTTAGTAAAATCTCAGAATACAGAAATGTATCATGCAAACCCAGCAATTTTGGACAATCATCTCCTATAAATGGAATTACAGAGAAGAAGGGGAAATTAATCTTTCATCTACAACACACAGGCTTTGAGGGGAGTCACTAGTAGTATCATTACATTGACAAATGTTTGAGAATTATCTTAATTGTGATGGACTTTCAGAACTGTAACAGAGTTTATGAGTTAGGTGCAGACACATGTAGACATATAGACAGAAGATAGATACCAGAAAAAACCCTACAAGCCATAAATACAACATTAATGTTTTTACATCTGATGTAAGGTTCTTTTCTTCTATGCTCAAAAAATATTCTACATGAATTATTACACAAACGTCTCTTGATCAGACAAGGAAACAGTGAGTAACTTTTTATCCTTGAAAGACTTTTTTGCATTTGCAGAGGTTCATATTTAAGAAATGGAAAAAGCTCATTTACTGACACTTGTTGAGACAATATAGTAGCTGAAAGCTGAGTACAAGCTGCAATTCCTGGCTTCTTACACACATGTTCAAATTTTTCCCAAAAGCAGTCCAAAAAACCCCAAGAAATGCATACCTGCCTATTGCTAATAATTATCCTCATATTATAATTTTATTAAAATGGCAAAGCTACCTTGAATTTCTTTTTTGGGACTATTTTTGGACTGAAACTAAACAAAAAACACTGTGGTGTGAAGGTAATTTAGAAAAAGCAGTCTACATACTAGTAATATTCTACCAACTAGTATTTTGCATTCTGTTTTCTAGACATCATATCTTCTTCCTGGTATATATAATCCCAAGAGTTTATAGGGATCTTAGAGTAAAAGCACAATTAGTAACAGTCAAAAATACTGGGTTAAGAAAAGTAATTCAGGAAGTTTTCTGAATCAGATAAAAATGCTGAGGAATGAACATGCTGAAATTAAATAACATCAGTCTACCCAAAATATCTTTAATTGTAAGTTTCCATTAAATAATTGCTTTTCAACTAGCTGAAAGTCTTTAACAAAAGAATTTAACTGAGATTTAAGTTTTCCTGGTGTGATTGATAAAAAGATAGGGGAAGTACTTATCCACCAAGAAAGAAAAGGTTACCAGCACTGTAATAAAAAAGCCTCTCTCCAGATTTCTTGTTGCCCCTTTTAGCACTCGAAGGTCTTAGGTCCTTAGGTGTGCTGCTCTTAGGTCTCCCCAGACCTTCTCTTCTCCATGCTGAACAAGCCCAGCTCTCTCAGCCTGTCTCCAGAGCAGAGATGCTCCAACCCTCACAGCATCTTCATGCCCAACTCTGGACTCACTCAAGCAGGTCCACGTCCCTCTTTTGTTGTTGCCTCAGAGCTGAACTCCTCCTTATGTATTTAAATACCACTATAAACTACAGTGGATTACAAGGTGAGGAAAAAATGCATCAATATGAAAAGTGGCTACATGTTTTGAACATCTGGAGAACGAAGCATATATCATTCAGCATGAGGTAAATCTATCCAATGCAATTATAATTTCAGTATTATTGTACTGTGGCAAACTTGACAACTGAAAGTCAACCATAGCAGGAAGCTTAATGAAGCATCTGCAAGGCATTCTCAGAATTGCTGACATCACAAAAATAGTGATAAAGTGTGAAAGAATACTGGACAAATATCTGCTGCTTCCAAACTTAGAAGATAACTTCAAATGAGCTTGGCATAGCCTTATGCTGTTCTGTGAGTCAATCCTCCATAAAAGTAAGGGAGAGGGCAGCTGGAAAACAGAGAAGGAAAAGACTGAGACGAACTTACGTTATGTTACAGCATAGTTATTTATGTTGACTGGCTGGTAGGACTTGCTTCTAACTCACACTGAAAGGACAACAGAATACCTAAGACAAACCAGTGTTCTGTAATATACGATATGATTCATGACCAAGAGACTATAGGTGGTTGAATGTGTCTTGAATGTGTCTTGAATGGTTTATTTAGGGAAAAAAAAGACATTTAAGGAATATTTAATGACTTTTGGCAATGCTTATTCAAGCAGGCAATCTCTCATTAAACCTTCATGTGCCAAGGGAATGAAAATAACTGTCTTAGGCTATGAAAGAAACAAATGCTGTAAATTTATCTTTATTTTGATATGTCTATCAAAAAATTAAAGATCTGTAATCAGAATTGAATATTCAAAATTTTGTTTGAAAATGTTAATTTAAATTCTCAATGCATATTTACCTTTTTGAAATATACACCATTTATTGTGCATTTAGGCATATGTACATATGCAGTATTTCTCTGTATTGCAAGATAAGGAGAAACACATATGCTTAATTTATGCTTTAATTACACATAGTAGTCTTAATCAGCCAATTATGATAGTTTCCAAGTGTAGGACTTCTGAATACAAGCAGATTTTTCAGTTACATTTAAAATCAAGTTGAAGTATCTCTTTTTTTTTGTTTTAAACTAAAGCAGCACGTTTTCCCCTCTTTTGCATTTAGATAGTTGCATGTCCTTGCTGAGAGAAAGAGGACACTGTATATATTATCAATATGAAAGCAAGTTCCAAATCTGATAGCACTTTAATATGCAGCTTGAAAGTTGATTGCATTTCTGAGATAGACTTATACCATTACCAGCTTCTTAAGGAGGTTTCCATTTTTAATCTAATAAAATCAAATTGTATTTATTAGGTGAACTTTATCACCCTTTATATAGCTATATTGTGAGAATTACTGCAGTTTCTAGAAATGTGTCCAGCTACAGCCTTTGTATGAATAGCTTAGGATACAAGGATTGTGGGTAGATAACCTAAAATGTTAAAACTAGTCTTTATTCAAATCTGTAACACAAATTCCAAGGTGAAAAAAATATTTCCAGGCAAGATATATCCAACATGAGAATGGAAACAGCTGCTATCTTTAAGATCCAGGATGTCAGCCTGTACGTTAGGCCAATGAAAATCCACATAATCATGGATGACATAGACTAGTACGGTAAAAGACCAATCTGAGCTAAAACAACTGAACTGAACAACGGACAGGAGTGAGCGGAGAAGAAATTCTTTCCCATCTGACAGATTTTAAATAAAGTATTCCTTGAGTAATGGAAGAAAGTCATTTTTTCTAGGTTAGAACGTTAGGCATATAATTTTCTTACATCCAAACTAGAATAGAAGACAAATACAAAAGTAGCAAAATTAGGTCTAAATAAGTGAAAATGAACATTACTCAATCACAGATTTGGAATTCAAGAAAACTATCCTATGACAACTTGAGTAACCAAGGATATTATACAAAATTTCAGAAATACAAGAGCATTAAAATTACTGTGTGTAATACTGTGTGGTATCAAGATGGATAATAACTGAAACAAGAATCTTGAAACCAAGGTTAGAGCAAAAGGTAAAGTGAATAGCAGAACAAGTGGCAACACTTGTCTAGGTGAAAAGCATACATCTTCATCAGCTGGGTCCTACTATACTAAAGCCATATGCAAAACTTCTTGATTTTGAGGCAGAAAATCCTTACCTGCTCATTTTCTCAACTGATATGCTTAGTTTAAAGATTAATACAGCTCCATACAGTGAAATAGCAGAGTGCAAAGGTGAAAGTGGATCTAACACAAGAAATGACTACAGGTTACACATTGAATGTTTTATTAAAAAGAGTACTCAGATAGGTGACATAGTGATTTCTTTCTCCTTTTATCTGCTTGCACTGAAAAAAAAAAGTGACTATTTTAATCATATACTCAAACAGTAAATTTCTAATCACTGTGTGTATAAATTTGTGATCCACTTATCAGAAAAATCATAGGAGCTTCATACAGTCTCCCCTCTGTCATCTGCCATCAGACAACAAGGACATAAAGCAGAGAATTTGGCTTCCTCAATAACAGAAACAGGCTTCTAATGACATAGCTGTTCAGTGAGCTGTAAAGCAATGTAAATCTACCAGTTCCCAGAAAAAAACCCAAACCAAACTAAATCATAAAAAAAGACTACATAGAACCACAGAACAGTTTGGGTTGGAAGGGACCTTAAAGCACATCTAGTTCCAACCCCCTGCCATGGGCAGGGACACCTTCCACTAGACCATGTTGCTCCAATCCCCATCCAACCTGGTCTTGAACACTGCCAGGGATAGGGTAGCCATAGCTTCTCTGGGTAACCTGTGCCAGCACCTCAGCACCCTCACAGGGAAGAACTTCTGCCTAAGAGCTCATCTCAATCTCCCCTCTGCCAGTTTAAAGCCATTCCCCCTTGTCCTGTCCCTACAGGCCCTTGTCAAAAGCCCCTCTCCAGGTTTCTTGTAGCCCCTTTAGGTACTGGAAACTTGCTACATTAATGTAAAGCACAAAATCCTTTGCTTCCACAAATATTTTGACACATTTAGATCTTAACAGCAACAGAAGTAATCACTGTATTTGATTTTCATATCTTCTCATATCTGTCTCAATAGTAGAAGATGTGAGAATGCAGGAGCATCATCTCTAAGCATGAATTTTGCTTGAAAGCACAGGGAACACCAATTACATTGCTGTCACAGCATATAACAACGGTATTTTAATTACACAGAATTCATTGGTGCTATGATTGTCATGCAAATAACAGCAGGACTGGCAGAGATGTCACATGGTTGTGTTTTCTTGGTTTTTTGGGGGCTTTTTTGAGTATTTTTTGTTGGGTTTTTATTCGTTTTTGGTTTTTGTTTTCTGTTTGTTTTTTGTTTGTTTGTTTCATTTTTTTTAATCAAGCAGCTATCCATGCATTTGGGTCTTTTTTTCAGACATTTCAGGGCTGGTAAAGGAATCACACTTCCTTACTAGGAGCTCATCTGATCTCATACGATACCTCATTACCGCCTTTCTTAAAGACACTGCCTGCTATGATTTATCAGACATTGATACAGAATCATAGAATCAGTGAGTCAACTAGGTTGCAAAAGACCTTATCTTCCCTTTTCTCCCCTACTCCTCCTTCTATACCTTTAAATGTATATGAGAGCCTGTAAGTGGGTCTTTGAGTAAGTACTTGGTGTTATACACAGAGTTGCATGATCAAAAGAATCCTGTAATTACTTAGAAAGAAATTTAGGCAATAAAATATCTGGTCAAGAGACAGCAGATACATACATGGTGTAATCAGGAAAAGCAAAACAAAAAACCCCTCACAGCTGAGTTGTGGTTGTATAATGAATGAATAATACATTAGGCTAGTATTTTACATTGTAATGACTAAAACACAAAACATTGCTTACCTGGAAGACTAAAATGATACTATCACTGTTAACTCAAGGACTTCTTAATTAGAAGTCATTGGAATTTGCATTTTTGGTGTTGTCAGAGAATATTCTAAATTAAAAAGTAGCAAAATGAAAAACCCTATCTTGTTTCCTCTGGATATTGAAGAACCAAATGCAATTAAATACGTAGGCCTAGGGGAAAAGGAGAAAAAACCAAAGCTCTTTAGTAAGCTCTCTACCACTAGAGGCAACTGCATTAGAAATAACACATTTCATAAACTGAGAAAGCTCAATCTTAATGTGAGGTTTTTTTTATTAACCTTACTTCTATTGGAAAACTATTTCATTACATCATTATCGATGGCTGGATATTTTCTTTTAATTTCTTGGACCTTTTTAAAACTGTTTGTATTTTCATTTACAACATTGAACTTTGTGATGGGATCTTATTTTCATCCTAAATCTCACTTGCGCAGTTCCAAAGCTAGGGTTCCACAAGGGCCCTCCAGATGGTGGTTGTGCCTCATGTCAGGGTGTCTGTTTTTCCACTCCAGCCTCTGAGTCAGCTCATCCTTAAGTCATCCTTTCACATCCAGTGGAGACTTACCAGCTTTGAACAAAGGGGTCAGAACAATCCTATCTCTGCAATCTCCAGAGCCAGCATCCTCATTATTTGCTTAGTTTATGCTCAAGGCCTCCCATGGTCAAATACAAATGATGCCCAAGACAAGCTCAGCTTACTATGTCTGACTTACACTGTGGAATGTAAGTGGTGTTTGAGACAAGCTCACTGTCCCGGCTCATACCAGCAATAGACTTTCATTTTTAGACAACAGTTTGTATTTACACAACAAGGTAATGTGACATCTTCATGCCAAATTTACAAGTAAGATGGGTGAAGTGTGAAATACATAATATATAATAGTACTTCACTGTGCATTCAGATTTTAAATTGTACATACATCTATCTGTAATACCTCTTGTAAAGTGGAAGAACTCATTAATTTCTCCCAAACAATATTTCCAGCTTTGCGACAGCTCCATAGTGGGATCCATCACCCATTCCTTAAACAGCTTTTTCCTCATCTTGTATTTGTGCAAACCATTGTTTCTTCCTCAGTATAATATCTTGCACTTGTTCTTGTTTTTCCAGTAATCTTTGCAAATTTTATTAGTGTATTTTTTATCCCAATCTTGTTTTTCCAGTAATCTTTTCAAATTTTATTAGTGTATTTTTTATCCCAATCCTGTAAAAGTCTTGCACATCTTAATAGTTTAATATCATTCTCATCTGTACCAGAGGACATTCATCGTCTCTATCATCCAGACAATGAAATTACTGCATAGCCTTCAATCCACAGCCATCTGCAAAGCTTGACTGAAACATCCTTTTCTTTTGATACCTTCTCTGAAGTTCTGCATTATGACAACCTTTCCAAGAACTACAATGAAGAACATTTCTTAAATAATTGTATCACAAAGTCAATACTCCACCTAAGATTTATAAATGACATCTTTATTATATGGATTGGAAATTTGGACTCCCTTATTGATTTTTACCACAAATTCAGTAATCACCACTTTCCATCAAACTGTCACTGCAATACTCATACATGAGCACCAGTCTCCTACATCAGCACCAGCAGCGGTAACTTGTAAGTGTGATAAATGGAAAACTAAAGGCATCTGCAGGCATCAAAAACAGCTCCCCAAAAGCCTTTATATACAGGTGAGGCCTATGTCTCATCTACTAGAAGAGTACTCATGGTGCTCACCTTAATATTAAAGAAGATCTTCACCCATCAGGAATACTTGTGTAGAAAAGAATTTTTGAAAGAGGTGTCAAACACTGTGTAAAGGAATGGTTAAGTTCAAGATGACAGTTTCACCCGCCACTGAATGTATACCTTCTATTGTCACATCTTATCCTGTCCCAGGACCTATACAAAATGTCCTGAAATAATTACAACTTGTAATGTAAGAAACATCTTGCTCTTCAAACAGCCCTGCAGCCTCACTGAATTAATTTTGAAACAAAACTTTCTGTGTTCTCAAGCACACAAAATGAATACAGGTTTTGCTTGAGTAAAGAATAGAAAATGTATCAACATCTCTACTGTACTGCAACAAATATTCTCACCCATAGAACAACTAGTACCCAACAAATATTGCAGCTATATGCTTTATCCAGTACATCATACTCTCATGATAACTGTGGAGATGAAATTAAGCAACTTTTCATACAAGAACAAAGCATTTCAAGAATACAGATTTTCATACAGCAAATCTATGTAGGTCCACACACTTCTAATGGAGGAATATGTCCTGCAAAATTCACATTCCATAATATTTTTAGTCTGGAACCCAAAAAAGAAACTGCAAAACTTCTGAAAAAGTAGATCCCACAAATTAAAATTTTTAATTAATTTTTTTTCCCATATTTAGAAAATTGAGAAATTAAGAGTTTGATGCATTCAAGTCTTCCTATTCCTTCCTACTCTTTTCATTTTGCTTACTATAAACTGTTGTCAACCTTCCCTTACATAATTTGTTAATAATGTGTTACTTCTCTCCCCACTCTTATTCTGCTCCCCATGCATCAGCCATCTTTATGCAGAGACTTACTCTGAAATCTGAGTAAAAAATGAACAACTTTTCTCAGTTCCGGCTGTATTTTGCAATCTATTTCTTCTGTTTCAGACTTAAAGAATGTTTGTTTGCCTAAAAGGTTGTCTAATTATTATATTAACCAGTCTTAAAAGAGGTATCAGCTCTACTTACAGACACTTGTTTGTCCTTAGACCCTCATGCTTTCAATAAAAGGCAACTTGTCAACTGAATAGTGCTAATTTCATCAAGAACATATTTTTCCTCTCTGGCTTAGTTTTGAGACTGTTCTGAGACAGTTTCAAAACCTCAGTAAATTCAGAATATTAGGCAATATAGAAGAAAAGATGACTTGCTTGACAAGATTTCTCATGGCACATCCTTAATATGACCTTGTTATCTTCCAGATGTTTACAGCTTGCTTGATTATTTATTCTCAAATTGGAATTGGAAGTCACATAACACAAGCATGCAGTGTTAGGACAAGGGGGAATGGCTTTAAACTGACAGAAGGAAGATTTAGGTTTAGATTATACACAAATTAAAAATTCTTCCCTGTGAGGGTGGTCAGGCACTGGCACAGGTTGCCCAGAGAAGCTCTGGCTGCCCCATCCCTGGCAGTGTTCAAGGCCAGGTTGGACACAGGGGCTTGGAGCAACCTGGCCTAGTAGAAGATGTCCCTGCCCGTGGCAGAGGGTTGGAAATGAATGAGCTTTAAGGTCCCTTCCAACCCAAACAATTCTATGATTACATACATATACAGATTAAGTGAATAGGAGTTGAGAGCATTAGGGATTTAGGAGAAAATTCTTAAAGGCACATAGGATGTTTTCTAGAATTTCTTGTTTATTTTTCTGTAGTACACACATATACCGATACAGTGGTCCATAGTCAGAGCTATGATTAAGTCACAGTTTACAACAGCATTCCCTAGAGCTATTTTATAGAAGGTGAAAGTCAAATTGCACTGAAAACTGTTTAGAGTATTAGGAGAGAAACTGAACCTGTCAGCAAGCTTGTAGAAGGAAACAGTTCCTGCACTCAGAATTTGAGTGGCATATGAACAGAAAAACAGCCTTATGATACACTTATTTTAGAAGAAAACTCATTTGAGCTAAGGACTGCAGAAATAGTGCTTGACAGATAGTAAGAGTCTGGAGATCCAGACCAGTTGAGGATGATGGTCAATGACTTTGCAAATATCTGATTTTTACTCTGCAAAAGAGAGAGATGTCAGGTACCTCTCAAATTCTATCAGCTGGGGACATGTAACTATATCTGGAAATAAAGCATATGTACGTTTCTCTCCTTATATTTACTTGCCTTAACTAAATTGTTTTATTCTTAAAATCAAGTATTTCATTTGCTTTTCCTTGTTTTCAAAGGAGGATGTTAGTGGCTAGTGTGAGGAAGTTTGCCTCAGACATGAGTTATAACCTATGTTTCACTAATTACACATGAAAGGTCCCTTTCTGAAGCTTTAAATTAAGTTCTGCAACTTCTGGGACTCATGTATTGTACTTAATCTTATCCACCTCTCAAGTATTCACTAGCTGCCAAGTATGCAGCATGTGGACGTCAGTAATATTGTGAGTAGTCCTCTGGATTTTGAGGGTAAGATTCAATTTGTTTCACACAAATAGACTTGCTTTCTTTGTAGCCTGTTTTATACATAAGTCTTTTGGATTCCCTGTCCTGGGAATCCACCTGACAGAGGATTGCATATTATGTAAATTTACTGTTGACGCAGCAAAAATGTTACTGCATCTTTGGACTAAGTTTTTAATTTTTGTTCTCTTATATTCTTCCATAGCACAGCACCAGACTCTTAATGTAAAACCTATGCATGTAAATTCTTGTATTTTCATAAATTAAGCTTTTGAGATATGCTGCCCCCATTTGAACAGTGTTTGTGTTGTAGCTGAACAGAACGCATGGAAGACACCTTAAGAAAAGACCCTGTGTCTTGAATTTCACCTCTGCTACCTTTCCAAATAATTCCACATTCTTTATGTTATTATTTCAAGGTTTTCTTGAAAAATGAGTACAGAATTGAAGAGAGAAAGCCTGACTGACTCAATCTGTCTTAGGCTCATAGCCTACAGTCACAGTGAAAAAATTAATGCTCTGCAGAAAAATCACCTCCTGGGCATCCAAATCCAACCTTGGGACATCTATTCAATTTTTATTTTTATTAAACAAACATGAAGAAAAATTAAAATATACAGTCAATGCCTTTTCTCCTTCACTCTTCTAAAATTACATCCATGCGTTGATTTTGAGGATAATATGAGTTGCAAAACAGTGAGATTCCTAGAAGTGGTGTCTTCTTCGTACTCATTCATTAGGAAACATATGCTCCTCAGAGGTGAAGTAAAGGTATTTAAATCAGCATTTAGTAGAGCATCTACTCTGAATAACATTGTGGACAGTTTCTATGAGTAATCTGTACAGACTTCTGTGTCATTTGCATTGTGGAAGTCTATGGTATATTAAATTTATTATACACGAGACATATGCCAAATCTTTTGGTTGTTTGCTGTTGGGCTTCTAAGTATAGTAATATAATTTTGCCTGATAACAAGATGTTGTTCAGGAGTCAAAACCACAGGCTGGAAAAATCTTTTTGTTAATATATTCAGTAACATATTGAGAATGAAGTGCAAATGGTTTGTTTCCAAAATCTAAGCACAGGCTCAGTTCCTTAGGCTCTATTGATGTAGGTTTCCATTGAATTTTTCCCTATGAGCTTCTGGTTTCTTGTTATACATAAAAAATTGTATTTCAGAAGTCATTTCAAGTGCTACCCCACATAACCTAAGAAAGGCAATCTTCTAACTTGAAAAAACAGTGCAACACTCATATATTTCCTAGTAAGCAACTCAGTAAGGTGTGGTAATATGCTTCAAACCAATTTTTTTACATTAGAAGGCAGAGTTGCCATTTAGTGTTGCAACCCTGGCATTTGTCTCTGTTTACCATGTACTGCTCTCCTGTTCTGTACTGTCATGTTCATATTATCTTTGTAACTCCAAAAAGTTTCATGGGTAACTTACCTGTAAGCAGTAAATCATGTACTGCTGCATTAGAAAGAAGTCTCTTTCTCTGAAACTCACAAGATAGTAAGTTGCCGTATTAGATGTAACCTACTGCCTTGTCCCAACACATGCATTAAAATCCAGTTTCACTAACTTACCCACCAAAGTATACAAGTAGTCATTCTGACAAAGTCAAAACATCCATTAGAAGGCAAGGGCCTTCACTCCTAGCCTCAGGGACTTGAGTTCAAAGACAGTAAAGACAGCACTTGAAAGAGTCAAAACTCCATAAAACAATGTATGCCATCTACTTGGGGATGAATTTAAACTGAAGTAAAACACCCTGTGGGGACAAAAAAGTTTCAAGGATAATATAAAACAGTTTTGCAGTGGCAGGGGAGACTGAGGAGCAAATTAGAAAGCAGCAAAGACCAAGTGACAGAAAAGTAATGGTACATGGAAGAAGAAAGACATAGCTGCATATCAAAGGTTAGAAATGTGGTTCAGAATGACTTTAGTATGTTCATTATTAATTTTAGAAGAACCACCTTACTCTCTCCCTTTACAATAAACTTTTAACACATATGTTCAGTTCTAGAAGGAGAGGCAAGGGCAGAGGGAAGAGCAAGGGAACAAAATAGTCCACAGTGATAGCAGCACATTTAGATGTTTTGTGACTGTGCTGAGAAATAAAAAATCACCCAATGAAATCATGCAAAGGCACTAGGCTAGATTCCCCTCCAAAGGAGTTTGGAAGGCATATCAGGGGAGCATCAAACCACAGGGATGTAACATGGTCAAGGCAGCTCCTTCTCCTCTAGCTCCTTCTCCTCTAGCTCTCCAGTCCATCCCTGGTGCTGCAGAGAAGCCCTTGCCACTAGGCACAACACTGAAAGCCATGCCATATGCTCAAAAGACAACATGCTGACACATGCTACAAGGCAGAAAAGAAAGGAGCATGTGATATTGGTATGGTGTTTGATCACAAAAAAGCCTATGGGATATGTTCCTTGCCAGGCATCATTCCAGCTAGTTCACATATGGCACACAATTGCTTCTTTTTTGGAGGCTAGTACATTTACCAACACAAGTGCAGTCCATTATGTGCCAGATTGTTTCCATACATGGCATCTTCTAGATGGCTAATTTACTAGTTGTCATAGTTTAAACCCAGGCAGCCACTATGTACTACACAGCTGCTCACTCACTCCCCTTTTTCCCACTCGCTGGGTTGGATGGAGAGGAAGATTGAAAGTATGTAAAACCCATGGGTTGAGATGAGAACAGTTTAATGACTAAACTACAATATACTACTACTACTAATAATAAGGGGAGAGAATATAAAACTAAAAAGGGGAAAGGAAAAACAAACACAAGTGATACTCAATACAATTGCTCAGCACTTACTGACCGATGCCCAGCCCAGCCCGAGCAGTGAGCAGTCCTTTCCAAGTGACTCCTCCCAGTTTATATACTGCGCATGATGTGCTGTGGTATGGAATACCCCTTTGGGTAGTTTGGGTCAGGCATCCTGTCTCTGCTTCCTCCAAGCTTCTTGTGCCGCTCCTCACTGGCAGAGCATGAGAGGCTGAAAAGTCCTCAATTAGGGTACCTGAGGAACAACTAAACCAGTGGTGTCTTATCAGCATTGTTCTCAGACTAAAGCCAAGTCACAGCACAACACCAGCTACTAGGAAGAAAATTAACTCTATCCCAGCTAAAACCAGGACACTAGTGTATATATAGACTTACAATTTTACTGTAAGTTTGTCACAGTATGCAGCCCGGTCCAACCTGGCCTTGGTACATAAATTATACATAATGCAAAATCTATATATGTAATAGGTATAACAACTACATACAAACACTTTGTATTGTCCTCTTCAGGGGAATCAATGGGAGTGTCTACTAATGGTAAACAAGATCTGCTGCCTCTCTACTGTGTTTCACTGAGGGATACATTGTTCTCACTACCCTGGGCAAACCCATATGATTTTCCTGAAGAGTGTTGAAGAGAAGTTTCTAATCAAAGGTACTTAAGTGATTTGAAATTGAAGAAAAATGCAACTGCTTGTTTTAGGAGACCAGACAGTGCCCAGGCTGACAGAATCCAAGAAACAGATCTACAGCGTCCTATGTTTTTCATTACAAGGGTGTATGCTTTATTTGTATATACACCAACTCTTTTGTTTCAGTTTGTTGATAGGAAGCTCAGGTTTCTGCCCTAGAGACATCCTGAAGATAAGACTTGACAAGTCCCTTGAGAAGGGAATCTTCTTAGCAGCATCTAAAAGTCAGAAATCGAAAAGTTCAAGAGTAGTTTCTTACTATTACTTTACTTGTGGTCTGTCTTCATTGTTAGACTGTAGATCAATCAGCATTGTTTTGCCTTTGATAGGTGTGGTTAATGCAGCACACAAGAACGGTAATTGTGATCAATGCCAACTGTGTGGATTTGACAGGTTTTAGATAGGCTTCATTGTACATATCTGCCTCAGTTATTTCTACTTTTGCTGGAAGAGGGTCTAGGTGAAGTGAGGAGGTTTATTTTATTACAAAATAATTTTGCAATGTATTACTAGATTTATTTCAATTCTGTATTAGATATATAACCACTTTGTTGTTCTAAGTGAAAAAGTCTGGTTGACATTTAACTGGAAGCTTGACCTGTATTATCTACTCCCTAACATGCTTGTATTTCACAACCAACCCCTCCTAAACTAACAAAATAAAAATTCCTCCTTTTTAAGCTGCAAATGTCACTTGGGGCTCTGTCTTAGAACTGTTGGTTATCTTAAGCACTATTCTGCTGTTTTTCCAGATCAGCTAGCAAGTGGAATAAACAGGCTGACATGAATTTCACCCAGGGTGCAGGACAAAATAATCAGCTGGCACCAAACAGGAGATTTCAGAACATCTGATGCTTATAACTGCATCAGATGTTCTGTTGTTACTGTAAGGGAATTTTCGGAGGAAGAAAGAGCAAAGGCATCAGGCTCACAGCTCTCCCTCCTTTCCCATCCTGTTTTGGGACCTGTTTAGATTCCGAGGTTTTACAGCATGATTATTGTGTTGCAAATCCTTATTGTAAGTCAACCCAAACAATTAAAATGTGCAACAAGTTACTCAAATAATTTCTTCACTGTGGAGGTTAGAGTCATGTAAAGCACATTTGAAACTTCTATGAAAGGTGTTCTCTTCAACAAAAAAATATTTGTTTCTTAAATAGCTGCACATGAAAAGCTAATTTGGAGAGATTAATCATTACTGTTTAATACCTGCTGTTTAAGTTGGCATGAGGAATCAAGAGTAGCATATTACAGTAATTTCTTTGTTAATATAACCAGGGCAAATAAGAAACTGGTAAAAAAAATTGCTGAATTTATAGATTTCACAGAATCCCAGACTGGTTTGGGCTCGAAGGGACCTTAAAGCTCATCTAGTTGCAAACCCCTGCCGTGGGGAAGGACAACTTCCACTAGACCAGGTTGCTCGAAGCCCCATCCAACCGGGCCTTGAACACTGCCAGGGATGGGGCAGAAAACCTGAGCAACCTGTGCCTGTGCTCTATGAAGTGGACTATAAGAATAAACTGACTGACTTAACCAGTTATGATTTGCAGAGGATGCAACTTCATCTGTTCACCTCCTGTCAGAGTAATGATTTTTCACCTAATGTTCCAGAGTGCTTTTTACTTGTAAGATACCCAATAGACATCCACCTATTACACACCAAAACTAAAGGCATAGTCATGGTAGCTTCTTCTTATACCCAGTGAACTTAATATTAACTCCAAAAGTAACTTTTAAGGAGAACCATTTATATTAAACAGTTTCACCTTACAGCTCTGGCATCTGTGTCATTCCTTTATAGGAGATACATAATTCTCACAGTGTACAAATCAGCTATGTCAAATGAAAATTAATTATTTTTTAATATATATGGGAAATTAAAATTAATTGTAATTCCCCATTTAGAACCTAGATGATAGATGACATATCTGGCAGTGAGGAAAAATTAAAAACTTTGTTTCATGTGTACATAGATTATTGCACCACATTGTTCTAGAGCATATTTTGTCTTTTGGTGTCAACATTTTGTAATCCACTCAGGTTTCCAGATAAAATTAATAAAAATTTTATGAAAATACTTCCCAAAGCTTCTTTCCCAATACTTCTTCCCTGCATATTCTTCCTATTTGTAACTTCAAAGTTGATTAATTACTGCATTAAAGGACCATCATTGATATATATTGTAATACTTTAACAAACATCAGTTAAAGTAATTACATAGAGCAAATTTACATAAAGCATCTGGAATAGCATTATATAAATGTGGTAATACCCAATTACATTGTTATCTTATTACAACTTTGATTATAGGATGAGGTCTGCATAGTTTCTAGCTCTACTTGTTTATTTGACTAAGTTCCATGTACTTTAAGAGTCAAATCTTACGTACTCAAAGTTATTATATCTGAAAACCCTGTATGTTTCCTTTAAATGAGACATCTATAAATGCAAACTCAAGTATACATTGAAAATCAGGACAAATTTCAAATAAAGAATTGGTAAATCCTTTAAACAGCTGTGATGTTTTTCTATTCCATAGGGCCATTAAAGGTATATAGAACTCTCCTGTATCACAACACTATTACTGAAAAAGTTACATCAAAATGTCTTCACTGTCTTCAAAATTAAATATTATTCTGATCTGCACATGTAGGAAGTGTGACATTAAGCCATTTGCTTGATGCTCATACCCATAGGTTTCTCTCTGAAGTCAAAGATGTCAGAATCCTATTCCAGTATGCCTTGTTTCCATGCTTTAAGTTCCAGAATACTATCCAAGTAGACCCAGTTTAGTCATGACTGAGTTCACAAGTAACACAAAACAATAGTTCCCATGTATTTTTATCTTAAATTTAACAAGTATGTGCCAAAGTATTATTTCTATGGGTTAAATTTGGTGCTCCTGAGTGATTTAATGGATGGAGTATACTACTGAAAGTATTATTGTGACTTCATGTATCTCACTTGTAGCTGAGTAGATTCTTCCTATGTGTATGCTAAGATTAAATGGACACAACTTGGGGAATATTTAGACAGTGTCAAAAACCCCAGTCCCCTAAGTATAAAGCAGTATGGATACACATCCTTGTAGAATGTTTTAGAGCACTGATGCAGCAGTCTGCAATTTTCTTTTGGAGTTTCATTAAAGAACTGGAAAAATATTTTGATAAAATATCTTACAAATTGCTTTATGGAATAAAAATAAATCCACCTACACAAAGAGCCAAATAAAATCTAGTACAGATAATATTTATAACTACTATTAATTTTAGTTTCATAATTTCCGATGGTTTTCACTGTTTTCCAAACAAAGAGCACGGATGTTCTTG
The DNA here is from genome assembly GCF_000696875.1 of Nestor notabilis. NCBI lineage: Eukaryota > Metazoa > Chordata > Aves > Psittaciformes > Psittacidae > Nestor > Nestor notabilis. Next base: position 26,332 of record NW_009944879.1, read on the forward strand.
CTTAATGAATTAGGACTTTGTATAAATGCCTAGAATAATGTGGCAGATCACCTAGGAGGAAACAGTATTTCTTCACAGAAATATTTTTTTGTTATGCATGCAGACAAAAAGTCTGCATTCATTTCGTACTCCATTTGTTATTTGTTGAGTACAAAGGGAACATATTCAGAGCTGAATAAGTGAAAAGCACTTTGTCCAAGAAAAAATAATCTACTGGACAGTAAAGCAGTTTCAAGAAGATGTTTTTTACTACACAAGTTTACTAAACTTTGAGAAGGAACAAAATTAGCAATGTTTTGTAATATTTTTGCTTTAATAGTTACAATTGATCCAATGGTGGAAGGAGCTGAAACCAAAATATGTTAGGATTCTTTAATAAATTGGATTAAATACAGATAAAACTTTATTTCATTTTTGTCCTGTGCATGTGGAAACAATAGCTTTACTGATGAGTATCTAAACAAAGGTCTTGTTGTAGGTGACTTTTATACAAATTCACGAAATAATTTTGCCAGAAGCCTAGTCATCAAGTTCTATATCTCATTATCACTGAAGTCTGACAGATTACTATATGTAAATAATCAAAAAGGGATAATTTTATCAAGCTGCAATAAAAGTAAGAAGAGTGTTAAGAAATCACATTCATCAATTCTTCATTTACTTCCTTATGTTCATTTTTATGCAGCTCTTCATCAGGGAAAAGTTTCAGATCTGCTAGGGGTATAACACTGATTTTGAAAGTCTGAAAGAGGGGAGACTGAGATAAGATCTCAGGCAGAAGTTGTTCCCTTTGAGGGTGCTGAGGCACTGGCACAGGCTGCCCAGAGAAGCTGTGGCTGGCCCCTCCCTGGTGGTGTTCGAGGCCAGGCTGGATGAGGCTTGGAGCTACGTGCTCATGGGAAGGTGTCCCTGCCCATGCAGGGGGTTGGAACTGGATGAGCTTTAAGGTCCCTTCCAACTTCAACCAGTCTGTGATTCTATAATTCTTCATGGTTTTTTTCCATTTCTTTATGAGATTCTAAATTTGCATTTAGAGAGCAAGTAGATCTAGCAAAGATTTTTATAAACCTCTATGGAAATTCTGAATATTTTTCCGCAAAATTTCTATTCATGAACATTTTATATCCAAGTCTTTCATAGCAGCAATTGATCTAGATAAATGTCAATATGTTATATGTTGCTCCCTTGTGTTATATGTAAACATATAAAAGGGGGTACAAGATATACTCACGGACTTCTGAATGTCTGATAGTGTTCTTCTATCAATAATTTCCTAGATTGTTATATCTCTAATATGTAGAATAATGCCTGTTTTAAAAGTAAAAATCCAAGAGCATTATGATACATCTGGCGAACCTGCTTCCCAAGGTTTGGATCCAGAGATTGCAGTGAAGACCACCAAGCACAGAACTTTAACAGCGGTGCCTTCTCTTGGATTCTTTTTACTGACTGATGTGTGCACATTTAATTTTAGCCTCCCAGAGTTAACAAACATTTGGATCATTAAGGATTTCATAAGATATTAGAAACTGATTTTTATGTTCTAATTCATACAGTTTCATAACCTACTCTGAATTAATACTTAGATCTAACTTAACCATGTTCAGTTGTATAGCTAGCTATTTAATGACAATAAAAACATCAGCTGAAAGGTTGCTTGGGAATTTGCTGGCAATAGTATGTGTGAGAACAATTGCCTTTTTAAAGGGGAAAAAAGTGGAAAACTACTGATTTTGCAGACATTATACAATTTTCTTGTCAGAAAACGTTAAGAATATCTTTAGTGCCCGGCTAAACCTTAACTGAACATACTTGTCAATCTGAATGACAGTGTTTCACATCAGAAATCACATCAGAAATCATCACAAATTCACACTTTCCAGTCTTGGGGTGAGCAAGTGCTATCAGTTCAAGCTCTTCATTGTCCTGAACAATGATTCCCCATTAATTGAATTATATTCAGGAAAAAGCTTTGTCAGTTTTGAAAGGGATTGCACAGTGTGTCTCCCTGTGGTAAAATGGAATTTTAGCTGGCAAATTCAAACACTTCTGCCATTTCTGACGCGTCCTGGTTACCTGCATATGCCATGATGAATGCACAAGCAGAGAATTACTTTGCCCAATCCCCTTGAAGTACAGAACCATCACAGAATCATAGAATGGTTTGGGTTCGAAGGGACCTTAAAGATCCTCTAGTTTTAACCCCCCATCCATTCTCTATGTGACAATCTAAAGCAGAATCTCAGTAATAACTCTAAATCAGTATGCGCTCACACACACAGAAATATGAACTGAAAGGGAAAGGAAAAAAAAAAGTTATTTATCCTCCAAAATAAACACTCAAACAAGTCTTGGATCCCTGCTGCTTTCCTTTATCAGAGGAAGAGACCTGCTATAATTATGAGTTGGGAAATGTATCTTCATTGCTTGCTGGAGCCCATTTATTAGAGTACATTTCTACATATAGTTGATGTTATAAACTTTTCCATAGAAGTTAAGTGGCTTCCCCTCACCCCCCATACTTACACTCTAATTAATAGAAGTGTGATAAAGAACTTTTATGAAAATAACTGAAGGTATTTTTGTGGTATGGAAGCAAATATTTACCAAAAGCAGCTAAGTTGCTAGGCAAAATTAAAGGTTTTGCTGCTGCTCTGGCTAATTCAGTGTGCCAGAATTCTTCCTTCATGAAGCAGACTTCCTTCATCAGACTAAAATAAAACAAGAAAGAGACTTAGGGACAATTGAACAGCATGTGATTCTGGTCTGCAGCTTAAAATACTAGTCATGCATGCTCTGCAGACTAATTTTCCAGCTCCATCTGCCCTTTTGCTATGCAAACTACTTCCTTCAGTCATAAACTGAGCAGAAACACACAGAAATAAAGTAAGTGAATTTGGGTTCCCTGCAATTTTATTCTTGGTAAAGTATTAGCAATAACACACAAGTGAATATGAACATGCCTTTTTCTTATGCACATTTTTCTGTTATAGACTGCAGGTAATGACAGGAACAGTATCTGAGGAGTAATACAAAATCAACTGTGTGAGGCAAAAGGTCTTTTCTTTCTGTTGTTGTGTACAGGTGCTCTGAAAAGAATCAGTCAGATGTTAAAGTATAAGCAAAGCATTAAATAAAACTCTTTAATGATCCCCAAGACAGCTACTGAACTGGACAAAACCAAATTCAGACTGTCCACAAACCACAAGCTTTATATTTTAGAGAAAATGTTTATATTTTTATATAAAAGATAAAAACAGTATATAAATATTTACAAAATATAAGGATACTTTATATTTTAGAGGAAAAAATCTTCTGTATTTAGAGAAAAGATCCATCTCTGGAAAATATTTTATTATCTATGGTTCATTCTGTACAAAACCAAAACTTGCATCTTCTATCTCAAGTTCTGCTTTAGTAGAGGTGTATAGTATGAACAGTAAAAGGAATACTGGAGTCTTGCAGTTGTTAAAACAGACTGTACTAAACACACCTTAATGTCATGATGAACAGGTAAGTGTGCAGAGGTGTATTATTAGTCAGAAAGTCAATAATTCTGTAACAAATGGAAACAGAGTTTTCTATCAAAGTACAAAGACCAAGGTCTGCAATGTGGGTAAAGATCATGAGAAAAAACAACAAAAAGGAAAGCAGAAGAGTATTTCTTCCCTGTGAGGGTGCTGAGGTGCTGGCACAGGGTGCCCAGAGAAGCTCTGGCTGCCTCATCCCCGGCAGTGTTCAAGACAGTTGGACAGGGCTTGGAGCAACCTGCTCTAGTGGAAGGTGTCCCTCCCCATGTCAGGGAGGTTGGAACCAGATGACCCTTCAGGTCCTTTCCAACGCAAACCAGTCTGTAATTCAATGTCCCTAATCAAATTTCTTTATATTATCAAGAGTTTGCTATGAATGTTACTCACCTGACAAAATTCAGCAGTTCCCACGAAAATAATGGGAATTAAAAATGGACTTGATAAAATAGTCTTAAAAGAAAGTGCAATGCAATTAAGTGTAGAGTTCTGTGTTTAATGAAAGACTATTCCAAAAGAGAAATACAAAATAACTACCTGATCATCTACATTGTTGAAAAGTCTCCAGATTTCAGTAGGTTGCAAAACAAATTCAAGTAATGAGTGTCCCAGAGAAAAAGTAAATTTAGTTCATGGATGTATCTAGTCCAAGATACTTGAGGGACTTCTCACCTACTCAGCCCCAAAGAAGTCTCAGTGGGTATAAAATCCTCAAATTTTTCTACTGCAGTAAGGTATGAATAGATAAAACTGAGTTCGAAAAGCAACAAAAAGTACATACAGGAAGTTTCCCCACATGTAGAAAAGTAATTGTTATGGCAGCTGTCACCTGTACTATATGTTTACAAAATAGCAGTAAACCAAAAATTCAAACTAATCTTGAAGCAGATTTAGGTTACACATTAGGAAAAAGATATTTAACTGAGAAATCAGTTAATAATGGGTCAACTGGAGACTGCTGAACAATGTATATCATTAGAATTTAAGAAGCAACTTCAAGAATACACAACACATGCCAGCATCAATGGTGTGGAGATCTAGCTGAGCAATTTTCCTTTTTCTTTTATTTAGGCAGTTATGGGACTTTATGGAAAACAAAGGTACTGTAGATAAAGTTACAGCTAATAAATCCTTTGCAACTCTTGCACATCAGACTTCACCAGATGTTTATTGCCAGGGGAAGCTACAACTTGCATGATAATGAACTTGTACAGCTCCCATTAAAATGTGAACCAGTACATGGCGCGTTCTGCAGTTTAATTTGGTTCTGAGACATACGTTAGGAATTTTCTTTGTTGTGGTCAAGGATGCTAGCATTAGTTGTTCCATCAGCATTAATTACTTATCTATCCTGATTTGAAAAAAATCAGGATATGTAGCATCCAATAGCATTTCCGTTATACTCTGTCACCTGAGAATGTGAGACTTTTCAAATGCTATGGAATTACAATTCTCTTGTCAGTTTTTATTATTGTCTATTTTCACTGAGACACATTGACTGCTGCATCAAGAATCAGAAGACAAGAGTGGAGAATCCAAAAACCAGGGGTTTTTTTTGTATGTGTATTTTAAAACCTTTCCCATATGCATGTCTTTTTCTATAGATTCCTTAAAAAGTAAACAAAAAATCCATTATAGTTTTGGGCCTTTAAAGGAATATACTAGAAAATATTCACTCCTCTGTAAAGTACACTTGCATTATTCCTATTGAATTGGACTTTAGTTTTTATAATTCATGTTAATATGGAAATAATTATACTAAGAATATCTCTCAAGGAGAAGATCAATCATGTCTCATTAATCTACGGAGATTTATCCCCATGATATTGTTCAACAGTTTCTGCCACAGAAAGACACTAAGTAAAAACTGGTTTCACTGCTTCTTCTCTCTACATGCCATTCACAATCAGATGTGATTGATTCTTTAACCATAGCTAATTTTTTGTTTTTAAGAAGGTTTACTTACAGCAGTCCACATCAATGTCTCTAGCCTAACGTACGAGTCAGCTTCCATCAACCACTCCATCTAATAAAGTTACCTGCGATCCAGATAACATCCCATTCAAATGTAACCCAAGCAAGTTTCATCATGTTTTTAAGATTATAAACTTACTTTGTATCACCTAAGGTCTCTGCTTTGATATCCAACATAAACGTGAAATGAACTTTTCTTTATCACTTAGTCTCGTTGATAACATTACATAGCTGTAACATAAAGAGAAACTTTTTCCACAGCAGGATGTATATAAGAATTCTATTGATTTAGCTTGTCAGCTACAGAATTTAGTAGGAGTTTAAGGCTTTGGCAAATCATTTGAGACTGATCAGAAAAACAGGAAAAAACAGTGTACATAAAAAAAAGCACTTGGTACTTTGAACTGAAAACTAGGCTCCATCTGACATAGGAGCAAAGAATAAAACAGAGGCATCACAACTGAAAGTATACTGACATTTATGATTTTGTGTAACTTATGATTGCTACAGTTCAGATTTCTGCTTCAGAATGAAAAGCTACTCCTCAACTTTCAAGAAAACCATTTATTCTCAAAACACAAGACAGTTTTCCAAGAACAGTGTTTTATTTTTTAAATCTTTAGATATTTGCTACTGGTGTCTTATAAGAAGAATGAACTTGATGGATGAGAGTTCTACGATGATTTGTCAAACTATTTTTATGAATGGTTGTCATGTTTTACCCCAGCCAGCAGCTAAGTACCATCCAGCTGCTCACTTATTCCCCTCCCCCACTGGAATGGGGAGGAAAATTGGAAAAAAAGGGGTAAAAATCCATGGGTTGAGATAAAAGCAGTTTAATGATTGAAGTAAAATATATTAATAACAACAATAAAAGGAAATAACAAGAGGAATAAAACAAACAAGGAAACCTAAGTCGTGCATAGTGCAACTGCTTACTACCCACCGACCCATGCCCAGCCTGTCTCCTGAAAGAACAACCTGCAAGTTTAACCATTACCAAAATTAAGTTACTTCTCCAAGAACATCTACAGTAAAGGGCATTATAAACGCTAGGAAACATACAAAAGGTTGAGAATAAGCAGTACTAAAGAACCTGCATCTTTGCATCCAAACTTGATATACATTATTTGTTTAAATTAACAGAAGCAGAATACACGGCAGTGTCGTGGTTTAAGCCCAGCCGGCAACTTGGAACCACGCAGCCGCTCGCTCACTCCCCCCCCTCTTCCTTCCTCCCCCCGCTCCCGGAGGTATGGGGAGGAGAATCGGAGGAATGTAACTCCCACGAGTTGAGATAAGAGCACTCCAGTAACTAAGGTATAATACAAATCACTACTGCTACCAATAATAATGATAAGGGAAATAACAAGGGGAGAGGACACAAACCGCTCACCACCCGCTGACCGATACCCAGCCCGACCCGAGCAGCGGTCTGCCCCTTCCGGCTAACTCCCCCCAGTTTCTATACTGGGCATGACGTGCTGTGGTGTGGAATACCCCTTAGGCCAGTTTGGGTCAGGTGTCCTGTCTCTGCTTCCTCCCGGCTTCCCCTCCTCCCTGGCAGAGCATGAGACTCAGAAAGTTCTTGGTCAGAGTAAACATTACTGAGCAACAACTAAAAACATCAGTGTTATGAGCGTTGTTCCCAGGCTGAAAGTCAAAAAACACAGCACTGCACCAGCTACTAAGAAGGAGAAAAAATGACTGCTGAAGCTGGACCCAGGACAGGCAGTCATCGTGGGAAAAATAACACACATCAACACTGACAAGCAAGAGATAAAATTACCATCATTATGTAGGTATTTGTCAGAAAACACTCAGCAAGACACTGATCAAAAGTGTCCCTGTACTCAGATTTTGCAACATTTGCATATGCCAGCAAACAATTTTATTTTGTTTGATATCTAAACCAAAATACAGCTAAATAAGTCTAGTGCAAAATACTCTGAGGCAGAACCCTTATCAAACCTAGATTGTAGAGAGGCACCCAGTGCAGTGGTTTTCCATTATCTATCAATTGTAAGCTGAATGGCCCACTTACACAAAGGTGAGATTGCTGTTCTGAGCCTGCAGAATCCACTTAGTAGTCTCCCTGATTACTCTGTCTTGATGTCTGCTCCTCATTGCAATATGCTGCCTTTTGTTTAAAAGGAAGGAAAGCCTCTTGAAGAATATTTCCTATGGCAGTCCTTTAACAAGGTTCAATCCTGGATTTGACATTTACACTTCATTTTATGAGGTTTTGCAGGAGTGATGTGGCTATAGATGAAGATAATAAAAATACCTTTTTGTTTGGAGAATAATAATATTTACAATTCATATTTAGAACAAATTTTATGTATTGTTCTATATCTCAGGTAGCAAGACTCCTTTCTGCACAGTTGTTCTGAAGAACAAAAATGATGTGTTATTGTTACCAAGGCCTTGAATTTTCTATCAAAAATATATATACATGCATACCAAAGAATCAAGAAAAAGAAAGGTCTGCTTCTACTTGAGCACACTTAGAGGTCCTACTCATTAGTTACACCACCATTTTACTGAAGTGTATTGTGGCATTCAACTTTATCCTTCCAACCCTACCCTATGCAGTAGTAGTATCAACCTATTTTGAAATAAGAAAAGTTCCAGACTTGTTGCCAATTCTTTTCAACTTAATTTTTTTTTACTCAAATTCTAATCACTGAAAGAGTTGAACAAGCTGACTTAAGCATTATTTGGGTTTCTAAGCGCTAATCAAGCTTATTCCTAATGAAAGGAAGATCTATTTTCTTGCTAAAATCATGTTACACATAGCATGACAAAGTACTCCAGTAATTAGTAAGTCACACCAGTGATCTCCTTCAGTTTTCAGGCAATAAAGATATTTAGCACAGTTTACTCACTGGAAAAAGACAGGAAACTTTGCACTATTGCTTTATTCTGACTGTAGAAAATTTCTTTTTGTAACTTACAAACTTAAAGTCCTGCTATATCCTCTAGAAAAGATTGTTAAAATCAGACTGGCTTGGGTCAGAAGGGACCTTAAAGCTCATCTAGTGGCAACCCACTGCCACAGGCAGGGACATCTACTAGGCCAGGTTGCTCCAAGCCCCATCCATCCTGGCCTTGAACACTGCCAGGGATGGGGCAGCCAGAGCTTCTCTGGGCACCCTGTGCCAGCGCCTCAACACCTTCACTCTCCAGATTTCCTGTAGGACCCCTTTATCTAAGAATAATATCTAACCTAAATAGACTAGATTATGTAATTTAAATCTATCATGTTGATTATAATGTTGGTTTCATGTAAATTATCTAGATAGCTAGCTAGATTTACCACTAGTACCCCTATGTGAGACACTTTCTGGATCTTTGAGTAGTAATAGCTTATGTGATCCTAATGGTATACATACTTGAACAAATGAAATAGAAGATAGATACTTCTGTCCTCTTGCCTTGCTAATCTTAACCCCTTAGCCCAAAGTACTCACTGACTTGTTTTGAATATGCTCTGTAAATTCATTATAATGCATGTATAACATAACAGGAAAATGGTTTTCTTATTTCATTATTTGCCAGCTTTCAGCTCTGAAAAGGTTCTCCCCTTCTTTTACTTAGAAAATAAGTATAAGAGTTTAGTCTGTTTTCAATGCTTTTCTATCATGATTTTAACATGAAATGGAAAATAGCTTGCATCTGTTTCAGAAGTCAAAACTGCAACAGCTAAAATTTCTGTGTTTTATGAAAGCAGATAATTTCAGATTAGTTTATTGTGAATGCAAAGTCACATAGAATAAATGAAGAAAAAAGTATAATCAACAAATGACATGTTGGTGAGGTGCTAATCGACACATGATCTTTTCTACCCTCAAGCATTCACGGTATCATCATGGGTGTTTAAAATGTGGTTTTTTCATTCATTAAGGAAAAATAAATCCATAGATCATTAGTCATTAGTAATCATTATCCTACATTAGTCTAAACTGAAAAGTAACAGAAAATAAAATTGCCTTATGCTTTTCTCCCAAGCCCCTTTCAAATGATACATAATCATTGCGGAGGCGAAGGATGGCATGTGAACCTCATGACACTCAATGGGACCAAGTTCAGGGTCGGGGCAATCTCCATCATCAATACAGGCTGGGGGATGGAGGGATTGAGAGTAGCCCTGAGGAGAAGGACTTGGGGGTACTGTGGATGGAAGATTGGACATCAGCGGGCAATGTGCTCTTGCAGCCCAGAAAGACAATTGTATTTTGGGCTGCATCCAGCCGAGCGTGGCCAACAGGTCCAGGGTGGTGATTCTGACACTCTACTTTGCCCTGCTTGAGTCTCCGCCTGGAGTACCGTGCCCAGCTCTGGAGTCCTCAGTACAGGAAAGACACGGACCTGTTGGAAAGGGTCCAGAGGAGGGACACAAAAATGACCAGATGGATGGAACACCACTGCTATGAGGAAAATCTGAGAGAGTTGGGGTTGTTCAGCCTGGAGAAGAGAAGGGAAATCTTATTGCAATCTTTCAGTTCTTAAAAGTGGCCTATAAGAAAGATGGGGAGAGATTTTTTAGCAGGGCCTGTTGTGACAGGATGAGGGGTGATGGTTTTAAACTAAAAGAGGGGAGATTCAGGCCGGATATGAGGAAACCACTTCTTACAACGAGGGTGGTAAAACACTGGCATAGGTTGCTCAGAGAGGTGGTGGATGCGCCATCCCTGGAGACATTCAAGGCCAGGCTGGACGGGGCTTTGAGCAACCTGGTCTAGTGAAAGATGTCCATGCTCCTTGCAGGGGAATTGAACTAGATGAATTTTGAAGGTTTCTTCCAACCCAAACTGTTCTATGATTCTCTGATATTATGATTGGTTGTAAACACTAGTATTACAGGGGTAAACATGCCTAACATAATTCAGAATACCAACTTGTATGTGAGTGCGTTTGTTTTTCTAATGAGATGCACTTTGTTCTGGTGATCCTGTTCCGTGATCCCACACTCATGAGGTTTTCTATAAAATTGGTCTGCTAGTTTTCATATCAAATTATTTAATTTTCCCCTTTGTTATAGCCAATATTGCAAGCCCTATATTTAAAAGCCAGCTTCTATCTGTTGTAAGAAGCGTTTGCTACCTTTGTTAATGTGCAAGAAATTTATAGCCCCAGTATGACAATATGTAACTTCAAGTGTCTAGAGGATGAATGCTAGAACTAATTTCATTACCTACAGATGAGGTCCAGAGATCTTCTAAAACACACACATATACAGTTTATTTTAATACTGGAGAGTATCAAACAAGGCTATAAAGAAAAAAATATTCTCACGTAAGGAAAAAGAAATATATCACCATGGAAATTATTGGAATTAAATATATGGAATTAAAATCACCATGGAAACAGAAATTTCATTCAAACCTTTAAAAATTATGACTGTTTCACCACTTTAAGCTTCAGCCTTGCATCTAACAGATTCCTTATGTTGTCACAATCTTGAAGTCCAGGCTTTTCCCTGGTGAATGAAACCTCTCACCTAGGAATCGGGCTCAGAATGCCTGTCTTTTGAGCTCCCTTTGTAATATCCTGGGACAGACAGGATAAACACTAATTAGAGGGTGGTTCCACACAGACTTCTCAATGGTTTTACTCTTTTGACTGCTCTATTCTGTGTAACTATATCAGAGGCTCAATTCAGAACAACCTAACTTGTCCAGGGACAAACATCCCAACCGGACTTTGAAGAAAGGAACAAAAATACTTTCTTTCTTTATTAACTCAGCTTGCCTGAGTCCGTCTTGTCTCCTACTGCATTTAGGCCACTCAAATTATACCTCCTAGCAAAGAACTGAGTAGGGACATTTGATATTTGCTTGCCAATGACCCTCACCAGAACAGATGTACTAAAAAATGTATCCAACTCCTGCTAATGCTCGTTTTCTTCTGGGAAGGGTGCCTTTGCATGCAGGAATATTTTTAGCCTTACACTGCGGTTCTGGGTAAGTGCAATACTGTGCACATGAGCCAAATCTAGGCTCAAGTGTGGTTCAAGTAACTAAATTTAGTTCAATTGTTAACGAATAGTTCTTACGTGCCTTTTAAGACAGAAGCTAGGGCTCAGGTTGATCATTAAGACCAGTAGCAATGGTCTCAATCGCATGCAGACTGTGCCTAATTGCTATGAGTCACTGCTACTAGTAGGCTTAATGTGGGAATTGCTGAGTGAAAAGTTACGCAATGGTATGAGCAGCTTAGTTCATTTTGTATTGATAATATGAATATTCACTAGAAGGTCCTTTGCAGGAACTAATATACACCTAAGAAAACTTTGTTTATCTACTTGAGAATCATAGAATGGTTTGGGTTGGAAAGGACCTTAAGATCATGTGGTTCTAACCTCCCTGCCATGAGCAGGGACACCTCGCACTAAACCATATCTCCCAAGGCTCTGTCCAACCTGGCCTTGAACACTGCCAGGGATGTGCAGCCACAGCTTCTCTGGACAACCTGTGTCAATGTCAAATACGATTCTTTATTGCAGTCTAGTGCTAGATTTATTGGGGTTTTTTCACCCATTTAAAAGCAGACTTTTGATTTTAGTTAATCAAGTCTACTCCAGCAGCAGTCAGTGTAACAGAAGGTTGTTCCAGAAATGAGTCCCATTGTCTGACTCAGTTCTCTCTGGGGTGCCATGTCACCACAAGACTTGTTTCTCAAGGCCCAGGATAGTGTTCCGGGCAGTGGCGTGGGGCACAGCGTATGTTTCCAGCCATCCGGTGGTTGCTTCCACCATGGTAAGCACATAGCGCTTGCCTTGGTGGGTCAGTGGGAGTGTGATACAGTCAATCTGCCAGGCCTCCCTATATTTGTACTTCAGCCATTGTCCTCCATACCAGAGAGGCTTTAACTGCTTGGCTTGCTTAATTGCAGCACATGTTTTACACTCATGAATAACCTGGGCAATAGTGTCCATTGTTAAGTCCACCCCTCGATCACGAGCCCATCTGTATGTTGCATCTCTGCCTTGATGGCCTGAGGTGTCATGGGCCCACCGGGCTAAAAATAATTCACCTTTATGTTGCCAATCTAAGTCCATCTGAGCCACCTCAATCTTAGCAGCTCTATCCACTTGTTGGTTGTTCTGGTGTTCCTCAGTGGCCTGACTCTTGGGAACATGAGCATCTATGTGGCATACCTTCAACACCAGGTTCTGCACCCAGGCAGCAATATCTTGCCACAGTGGAGAAGCCCAGATGGGTTTCCCTCTGTGTTGCCAGTTGCTCTGCTGCAACCAGCCCCACAGGGCATTTGCTCCCATCTATGAGTCAGTATAGAGATAAATTACTGGCCATTTTTCTCGTTCAGCAATGTCCAAGGCCAGCTGGATGGCTTTCACCTCTGCAAACTGACTCGATTCACCCTCCCCTTTAGCAGTTTCTGCAACTTCTCGCAGGGGTCTCCACACAGCTGCCTTCCATCAAAAAAAACTCCAAAAGCGCGGGGGGGCCCCACTGGCTTGGGATACTTGCCCATACTGCCCCAAACACCCTGCCACTTATGACTCTTCAGCCTCAGGGAAAATCTCTTGGTGGTCCTCCTGTATCATAGTTTAATCCTAGACAAGACCTGTGCCGGACCGTGCTTAGCTTCCAAGATCAGACAACATCAGGCATTTTCAGGGTGGTCATGTTGTAGGCAAAACATAGAAAGCATATGCATCAACAAGCCAGTTCCCAGCAAAAGGAGCAGGATGCTCCCAAGGGCACTGGAAGGATATTCAAGGTTTTTAACTTTTACAGAATCTCCTCCCACTGTAAATAGCCTGGTTGGTGAGTGAAGGGTGTGAGGGAATATCTCCTCCATAGGTTGACCCCTGACGGAAGGAAAGAGAAAGATGTGCAATTGCTAAAAAATTCCATTATATGTCTCCCAAAGTATAGAGGTGATGACCACACTGGGAATGCAAGCCAGACCAGTTTCATGATCAATAAGTCTGTTGGATTACAGGTCATTACCATGAAGTAGAGTGAAAAAAAACCTTAGCCTAGGCCACCCAGCTGATAAATACTAAACCAACAAATACTGGCTGTAAGTAAGGTATGACATGCTGAAACTCTGAGATCAAGCACAAAACTCTGGGAGCCAGTAAATCAAAGTTGTGATGAGTGACTATTAATCCGAAACAATGAATGCTTATCACAAATATGATTAGACACACTCTGGTCAGATCTGTCGTTATCTCGACCCTTCGAGCCCCACGTTGGGCTCCACAAAGAACGTTCGTGGATCAAGCCCAGCTGGTAACTCAGAATCACGCAGCCTCTCACTCACTCCCCCCACTTCTTTCTCCCCCTGCTCCCAGAGGGATGGGGAGGAGAATCAAAAGAATGTAATGCCCATGGGCTGAGATAAGAGCAGTCCAGTAACTAAGATATAGTACAAAACCACTACTAACACCAATAATAATAATGATAAGGGAAATAACAAGGGGAGAGGATACAATTGAACTCCACCTGCAGACCGATACCCAGCCTGACCTGAGCAGCGATCTGGGCCTTCCAGGTAACTCTCCCCAGCTTCTATACTGGGCATGACGTGCTGTGGTATGGAATACCCCTTTGGCCAGTTTGGGTCAGGTGTCCTGTCTCTGCTTGCTCCTGGCTTCCCCTCCTCCCTGGCAGAGCATGAGACTGAGAAAGCCCTTGCTCAGAGTAAACATTACTTAGCAACAACTAAAAACATTGGTGTTATCAGCGTTGTTCCCAGGCTGAAAGTCAAAACCACAGCACTGCACCAGCTACTAAGAAGAAGAAAAAATGACTGCTGTAGCTGAACCCAGGACAGTATCCACCTCTTATTCCATACCATTCACATCATGCTCAGATCCCACATTTTTCAGTATACCATAGCTTTTTTCTCATATATACATATATACACAGCCACACCCCCACCCTAAGACAGAGATATCATTCCTTAGTCCATGAACCAATCCCTATAAAGCTGCTGAATTCACCCAGTCCATGAGGTCAGGCTCCATCTCTTGTAACAGTCTCTCAGGGCAGGAGGGACAGTGTGTAGTGTTGGGTTGTTGCCTGCTGACGACACCGCTGAACTTGTCTGGTCACTGCTGAGCTCATCTGGTTTTGTCCAAATTCATTCTTTGTTGGGGTGATGATGGAAGGGAAGTCAGGGTCAGTTGCTGGTGACCTGAAGACATCTAGCTGGTGGGCTATAAAAGTGTTATATATAGCAGGCAACAGCATACAATTGAGTTCATTGGCTGTTTTTCCCCAGAATTAAATCCCCTTGAGGTACATATCGGACTTCTCCATCTTCCTGCATTACCCACCGAGTTTATCCAGGTCCCTGAGCAAAAGCAACCCCACAGGTGAGTTTGCCTTTACCTGAAGCAGGAATAACCCAGACTGTCTTCCCCAACAAATTCTTTATGTGCACCACAGGAACTTTATCCCCCTCTACAGTACCCAGGACAGAACAGAAAGGAAACCCTGCAGAACTCTGTGGAAATTGCACAAGATGTTAGTAAAAATAATGTAAATTTACAGTCACAAAACCTGTGTAAATTGCCTGAATCTGTAGCCAAATCAAAGTGAACATAAGGTTTTGGGAGCATCATTCTGTGATCGTTAATACAAAACAAGACCATTAATAAGAGGGACTTTTTTACAAGAGCATGCAGTGACAGGACAAGGGAGAATGGCTTTAAACTGAGAGAGGGGAGATAGAGATGAGATCTTAGGCAGAAGTTCTTCCCTGTGAGGGTGATGAGGCCCTGGAACAGGTTGCTGTCAGGGTCTGACTGGAGAAAACCCCAGTGCCAGACCCTACAGAGAAAGGTGATAAATGCACCCTGGTTAAGTCTAGCACCCTGTTAAAATTTATCACTGTGCTTTAAAGGATACCAGGTACCCTGAGGCACCCACAACACCCCAAAATCACTCACTATGGTTTGATGCTGCTCCTGGCACCCAATGACACCCCAAAACCATTCCCTGGGGTGCGATGCTGCTCTTGGCATCAGCAACCGGGTGTCACTGGGTGCCAAAATCACTCCCTGGGGTGTGATGCTGTTCTTGGTTTCTGTAAGCAAACAGATAGAAAGAAGCAAGACAACCCTCTGCTAAGCCCAAGATTTAAAATGTATTGATTTTTATTTTTGAAAAAGAGACTGCTATTTTCAGAAAAGAAATGGTCAACAGAATTGGTGAAAATTATTTACTCCTTATCTGTAAGAAAAATAAGAACTAACTTTACTGGTGATTGATGATAATTCTTACAGACTAGGAATTAGTCTTTTTTTAATGACCTTTAAATACTTAACATCTCTAAATTAAAAAAGCATCTCTATTTGGTTTTCTTCCATGTTTTCTCTTTCAACTACTCTTTCACGTCAATTGTATGAAGATTGTTCCTAGCTGGTTGGTCAGAACTTTTGTCTCACTTCTTAAAAACATTGGAATTGCCAACTAGGAGCATTTTCAGAGTCTGCTTTTCACAGCTGATGTCCTCTAGTTCCATAACTTTATTTCCCTGAAACTCCCTGTTGACCAGGTTTTATGCTGTGGTTTGCATGAAAATTATGAAATATTCACATTTGGAGGGGGGCTCAGGGGATTTGTATTTTTGTGCAACGCACTCATATTCACTGCAGAGAAAAACCTCCTCAGAATCTAGCAATAAATCACCATATTACAACCACCAGGGCATTTAATTTACAACTAAAATCAATTGGGACTTGCTGGTGCTAGACAGTAATATACTGTCAGTTTAAAAAACCCTGAATATTTCAGCTCAATGTGGGATGTGCTGTCAGTCAGCAGAGTCACAAAATATCAATTTATTTTCTATAAAAGTCCAGCAGATAGATAAATTGCAAGAAAAGAGATCTGAAGAAAAAGAAAGATGGAAAGGGACTTTTGACAAAGACCTGTAGGGGCAGGACAAGGGGGAATGGCTTTAAACTGACAGAGGGGAGATTGAGATGAGCTCTTAGGCAGAACATCTTCCCTGTGAGGGTGGTGAGGCGCTGACACAGGTTGCCCAGAGAAGCTGTGGCTGCCCTATCCCTGGCAGTGTTCAAGACCAGGTTGGATGGGGCTTGGAGCAACATGGCCTAGTGGAAGGTGTCCCTGCCTATGGCAGGGCTTTGGAACTGGATGAGCTTTAAGACATAATCCCAACCCAAACCATTCTATTTCCATGATTTGAGTTTGCCTCACTAACCAGTTTTCAGCACCTTTTTCATCTGTGGCTAGTAGCAATATCATGATTACATTTTGCACAGAGTGTCAATTTTTTGGCCATTCTTTACTCATCCGGCTTGGGCCTTGATCGGTATTCTTAGTTTTGTTTCCAAAACTGGGTTAATTTTCTTTAACATAATGATGTAGCAAATATTTGAGGTCCAAACTTAAAAACTTCATTACACTAAAAAAATCCCCAAACAAAAACCAAAGAACCACAAAAAAGAAAATTATAATTATTTCTTTCTATTGCAAAAAGTATTATATTGTTAACACTTCATACTATTTTGACAAAGTAAAGCTGTCCTAATGGAGGGATTTTCTATTGCAACCCTCACACATGCACATACTTGTGAAAGACTCTGTCTGAATGTGGCTCATTTTTTTACATCTTTGAAATTATTATTTCTCTTCGATATTTTTTTTTCCCTAAAAGACAGCAACTGGATCACAAATTAAAAAATCAAGGTTTAAATGAGTTCTCAGTTGGTGCCTGAACACTGTCATAATATCTTGTCCTCTAAAGGAACAAAGAGTAAAAGTACATACTCGTAGTACGTACTCATCAAATTTGTTGCAGATGCCTGCTGGCTACAGGAAATGTTTTATCCCATCAGTAGTAGCAGGCTTCTGTAAATAGTAATGTTATAATTTGTCATATAATCTGATGTATGTCATATGCAGCCATAAGATTATATCATAATTTGCTGGTGTTTGAAATTATGTGCTCTCTCCTAAAGTCACTGTTACAGTATTATTATATCCCATTTTAATCCAAGGTAAATACAGCATCGTTTCATTATCTTTGCTTACAATACCAGATCTGGTTTTATTATTATTATTACAACTAAATTATGCATATAATTTTGATTATGTCTTAATCACTTAAGATGAAGAGATAATTTTTTGCTTAAGAAAAGTTGTTATTTAAGACAGAGACATGGTATGTGGATTAGAAGTCTTTCAGCACGAGACAATTATTCATTGTTAGGCAGTGAACTGCATACATAAGAGACCTGGATGACCTGCTCCCTGTGTAATTTAAACTATTTTCTACTGCCATTGAAATAATTCCGTACACCCTATTCTTTAATGTTATTCCACTTCATTGTCAATTGATTCAGTTGATGAAGTTTACAGTAATTCTGTCGGCATATGACTATGTCTTGCTATATATTTTGTTGATATTCACACTGAAATTTCTTGTTCCTAATTCCACCTTGTGATTGCTATTTATAGTGCATCAACCTGTTAACATCAAACGCCCCATGTATACCTAATTTTTCAACCCGAGCCATATTAAAGAAAGAATATTTTCTTGGAAGGCAATCAGTGACTGTGCTCTATATATTGTGCTATTTTTCTTTTGTTCTTAACTCTACCAAAACATATCTCAGAACTTTGGGAAGGAAAGGTGATAACTAGATATAATCCAGAACAGTAAGAACTACAGGAGAGACAGTAAGAGTTTATGAATTCTTAAGGACAATGATAAAAATAAAACACAAATTATTTAAATTATCTGGGTTATTTGTAGAAAAAATGGGATTAATTCAGGAGGCTGAACACAGGCACTCAGAGAGGTTGCCCAGAGAAGCTGTGTCTGCCCCATCCCTGGCAGTGCTCAAGGCCAGGTTGGATGAGGCTTGGAACAATCTGGTCTGGTTGAAGGTGTCCCTGCTGATGGCAGGGAGGGTTGTAAACAGATTCTCTTTAAGGTCCCTTCCTACCCAAACTAGTCTGTGATTCTATGATCTGTCAAGGTCACATCTGAAAGATTGCTGAGCTGGGAAAGAATTGTTGAAGAGAGGTCAGAGGCACGAACATTCTTGGAACATCAAGCTTTTTACTAACAGATATCACCAAATCACCTGTTAAGCGGAAGAACATCAGTAACTCTTCATCTGATTATGTTTCTCAGTCTCTCAGCATCCTTCTGCACCTCAGACTACATGGTCCTGTTTACCTCTTCAACTGGGAACAAATGCAGTGATAGAATATTTTACCGAGCTCTGCCTTGCTTTGTGTTTGTATGTATTTCCATCAAAAAGGCACTTAATACATACAGAAAAGACTTGAAGAATATATGAAGTCTCAAATACGATGCAGTGATTATGTAATATGTATTTTTTGTGGGGGATTTATACAATATTTCTGAAAGTTTCAATGCTGTCTATTAATATCTCAGCAAAAAAAAACAAAATGGATTTTTCTATGTATAAATACAACCCAAGAATTCTCCTTTATCTGCACGTCAATTTATTTTCTTCCCCCTTCGTCCTACCTATACTTTGTGCAAGTGATTTGCTTTATAATCTATCAAGTTTCACCTTACTCAGGATTCATTAATCAGAAAAAGCATAAGACAATCAAAATTAGGTCCAGCATGTTCCTGCTGTCAAAAAATCATCTGGCTGTGATTGATTGATTGATTGATTGATAGAAGAATGCTGTTGATTTTGTGGTACAAGTCCTTCCTTCAGAAAATTTGGCATTGTTTAACATGTTTCTGTCAGCAAACCTTCTCAGCTGACAATCTTTATGGAACAGCCATCTGTATTTGAGGATTTATAAATACTTTATCAAAATATTTATGACGTTTCTCCTGAAAGATGATATCTTCTTTTCAGCAGATTAATATCTTAAGGATAACTACAAAAGCAAATTATACAGTCAGAAAATAAGGTTTATCTAATTTACTAGCAAGTTACACAGCCCATAGCAGCAGTCCATTTTTTACTGTTGTAAGGGATATTAAACTAACATCAACACTTTCAGAGATGCTGTTATTTTAGTAACAGACTTAAAGGTCATGATAAATAAAAAATAAGTAGAATTAAAAATGGTTTATTTGGTGTTGTATCTTCCCTCTTCTCCCTCCTCCTGCTTTACCATATTTATCTATTTCTTGTCTTGACATTTTTCTGTCTGAAGAGAAGAATTAGAATTCAGATATTTTGGGAATCTATCTTATAGCTGTGGGGATAGTTCAAGACTCTGAAGACTTTCACTTTGTTGTCCTGCAATTATCCAACCAAATAAAGCAACTGTTATTTATCCTTTGTTTTTCTGCAGTGATCAGAAGCTTTAGCAGGATCAGGACCCATTTTGCTATACACAAAGTAAAAAAAAAAATTCTTGGATATAGGATTTTATAGGTGTAGAGGGGAGACAGAACATGTAAATGGGTAAGTAGCAATAGGGCCTGAGAAAAGAGGATGAAGGAAGAAGAATGATTTTACTATAAAGAATCGTATATGCAGTTTGAATCTCTTAGCAGATGTGATGTGACATTAGGCTGCTGTACATCCCCTGTCAGGTGGATATTTTTTTGTAGGAAACATTTTACAGGTGAGGTTAGTCATCACATTTTTTTAAAGTAAGTCTTAGGTCAACTTTGTTAAAAGGCTTTACTTGCCTCCAGCTACTTTGTACCACAGCGACTTTGATTTTGTCCTGCTGTGTGATATATATTTCAAAAGATGAATATATTTAGAAGGAAAGACTTTTTTAGTTGTGACTAGAAGGCATATGAAAATAATGCTATCAAAGACTGCAGAGCTACTCCATCTTTCAGAAATATCTTGTGGTTTTCACTAAGTTATTTCTAGCTGACCAATATTTCTTCGAGTGTTTTAATTTTTTTAAATCTTTTCTTCTCAACCATTTCAGTATGGAATACTGAGGTCTTTGATTGTCATTATTGTTTTGTATATCAATACAAATAAAATCGTATTTGAAACTGGTAATATTTCCTTTTCTTCCTAATCTTTCTAGATCTAGAAAACAAAGATTTTTGCCATTCTTACCCATTCAGTGAATTCTACCATTGTCCTTTTGAGAGATTGTATTATAAATGTACATATTTATTGAAGGAATAAAACCTCTATTCTATAACCTTCCTGGCATCAG
Organism: Nestor notabilis; assembly: GCF_000696875.1. Taxonomy (NCBI): domain Eukaryota; kingdom Metazoa; phylum Chordata; class Aves; order Psittaciformes; family Psittacidae; genus Nestor; species Nestor notabilis. The sequence goes on from NW_009944879.1 coordinate 46,976, forward strand.
TCATTTTTGTAATTTGTTAACAGATATGACCCAGTCCTGCAGAAGATACCAGCATGCCTCACATTACTCACACACATATAACTCAGTGCACACAGAAGTGTTTGCAAAACTAAGATCTATAGATTAAGTTTATAAAAAGAGTGTTTGGAGCATCACAGAGGACAAACATTATTGTTCTGTATATGGCACTAATGACCTCCCAGGCTTCTTGATGCCACTACGAGATTTCAGTAGTTTCTCTAGACACAGCTCTGATCTACAGCTTATAGTCAGAAATTCAAACTATCTATGGGTAATCCTCAGAAGCACCAAAGTTTACATTTTACTAATCCTAATGTAACATTAAGCTGAGGTGCTGGAGAAGGGAAGGAGAATTTTAGCGCAGCTCTTTGCAAACTGGTGTTACTTTATACTGAAAACAACTGTACAATGGATACAGTTTTACTGACGAAGAAATATGCATGCCTGAAAAAGAATGAAAGTACCTAATATTTCTTGTTTAAGCTGTAATAAAAATACAGATGATAAGAAACTATTGAAATACAGTTTGGGAATTTATTGTATTTCTGAAAAGAAAAACTGTTTTATACAGCAGTAAGCATAATTTTGGCTTCATAAAATCAATGAAAAAAAAATCTATTAGATTGAATGAGGCCATGATTTCCTCTCTCTTTTTTAGTATCAGAAGTACCAGCATATGCCGTCTAAAAAAGAACCCTTCTGTTTATCTCCAGCTGCAAAGCACTGCTGTACTGGGTGGTGAGCAAGTGCCAGCACACATCCCATGGTCCTAAAACTCTGGTTGTTCCCTGTGACTTTTAAGGTGTGCAGTGCTTTGAACACACTATATCCACATGCATTTATATAATGGTGTAGAAGTACAACTCAGTTTTACAGTCTACTAAGTCGAGTATTGCTTATGAGATTCAATTTCTGACTGAAAACTATTTTCTTTCTGGGGCCCCACACAAAGGAGGGACATGGAGCTGATGGAGCAAGTCCAGAGAAGGACCACAAAGATGCTGTGAGGGCTGGAGCAGCTCTGCTCCAGAGATAGGCTGAGAGAGCTGGTCTGGTTCAGCCTGGAGAAGAGAAGGCTCTGGGGAGACCTTAGAGCAGCTTCTGCTGCCTAAACAGGCTACAAGAAATGTGGAGAGGGACATTTGACAAGGGCCGGTAGGGACAGGCCAAGGGAGAATGGCTTTAGACTGACAGAGGGGAGACAGAGATGAGATCTTAGGCAGAAGTTCTTCCCTGTGAGGGTTCTGAGGTCCTGGCACAGGTTGCCCAGAGAAGCTGTGGCTGCCCCAACCCTGGCAGTGTTCAAGGCCAGGTTGGACGGGGCTTGGAGCAACCTGGTGTAATGGAAGGTGTCCCTGCTCAATGCAGGGGGTTGGAAATGGATGAGTTTTAAGGTCTCTTCCAACTGAGATCAATCTAGGATTCTATGATTCTTTCACTCACAGGCAGTGCTCCAGAGAGAGGGAGATTCGCAAATGCTTCTTACCTGTACCTAGGAGAGAAGTCAATGTATCCGTGGGTTATCCAAATAATATTTCTGAAACTGAGACAGCTTCTCTATCACACATTGCTGCCCAAACTTCTGAGCTTAGATTCAGACAGTGCTAGCACATTGTTTAGTGGCTTCTAAAATGTTTGTGATTGAGATCTAGTAAAATCAAATGCTCCTTTTGAGTCTAAATAACATGCTTGCACACACAGGCAACATCAAAGGAGCATTTTAAACAGTCATATTTCTCATCCAGTCTTTGAATATGAATTTGATTAGTAGTTCAGCACCATTAGCTGCAAAGTTTACAGCTTCTGTTTTACAGGGATAAGATGGGCAGAGGCAAATTTGTCCTTTTGTTTTAATCTAGCTGTGGTTACTGACTGTTGCTATAGTACAACAAGATTAACTTCAGGGGAAAAGATTGACAGAATACAGGAAATTCTTGGAAAGGTTACAACTGATGTGTATTTCAATCAACCTAATGTATTTCAATTCTGGCAAATTTATACAATCCATGGAGTTGTATTAGATCACTCACAAGAGAATGGCTGCAGATTTCTGAAACAGATGTGTTTGAACCAATGCTTCTTACTAATTTTGAACTGTGGTTATACTCCGTGTACATGTCTAGTTTCCAAACCAGACAAATTCCAGCAAGATTGCAAGTTGTATGATAACAGGCAATGGGAAACAGGCAATGGAGATCAGAGAGGACTAAGGTATTTAATTTTCTTCATGTAATTGACATGAGATAAATCAAAATTAGGTTCTCAGAGTTTCAGCTCACTCCTATGTTATATATCAAGGCCAAGTTCTGGGTCCTGCATGTGGGTTGGGGCAATCTCCATCATCAATACAGGCTGGG
>NW_009944880.1:0-44581 GCF_000696875.1 Nestor notabilis
CCTCTGGATCCCATCCCTTCCCTCCAGCTATAGGACAGTTATAGGACAGCTTCTTCAAACTCACCCGTGACTGAATAAAATATTTTGGGATTGGGACTTTGCTTTTCAACAGGGAAAAACTTAAAATCTTGACAAATTTTGAAACTCTTTCAAAACCAGTGAAGCCATTTGCCTCCATTGCATTGTCTTCCAAGCTCCTACCAATCCATAATGGTGCTGCTGGGCCTTTCCAAATCACTTGACACTACTTGGAAAGCAAGGGGATTGCATGCTGTTGTTTTATCAGTGCATGCAAAGCTTGCAATGAAGTATGTACACAACTGAGTTAAAAAGCAATTGAACCATGATGGTTTAGTGATCCCTAGACTTCTTCTGGCACTCAAACATGGAAGTCACGTGCTACAGCTGTAAAAGAAGAGCACCAAAGGATACCTTGCCAGTGATCATGTTTATAGTTCTAACACCAATGAGATGAAACACACATAGCACTCAGTAGAACAACAGAGTGCATGTTTCATCAGGTATGTTTCAGTTTGTATACTGAAGGTGCAATACCAGCATTTATTTCTTCAGTAGCAAACCTGATGATTGTCCACCTCTACTTTGTCTGTCACAGTTCACTGCTCTTTTTGTTTGCCAAACCAATTGCTTAAGTAGCTGTGTTAGAAATCTGATAACGAAAGAGATCCAAGTTAAAAATAACCTTCAAAAAAATCAGTACAGAAGTAGTGAAATGATAGAACATCACTGAGTATATCTGGACATCACTCAGCAAAGGGAAAATAAACCCTTGAGCAGAAAAATCAGCAGCCTATATGGCACTCTAGTTGCATTCAGGTCCCAAGAAGTTCCAATGCAGCAGATGGAAGCTAGTCTCAGACACTTAATCTAAGATATTTTCTGCAAGATGCTTTCACTTACTTGGCTTATTTGGTTTTGTTTCTCCTCCAAATCATCACAGAAGGCAACTAGAATACTAATATTTCTTTAGGGCTCAAGGATATTTGTCACATCTGCATTTACCTTGAAACCATTCCAAGTTCAAAGTTATCTGAACAAGGTTCCTGAAGAGTAGAAAAGTCCCTTCTGGATACCGCACTAAGTCAAAACCTCAATATTTTGAAGAGAACTCACTTGATATTTTCTTTAAATCATCTTTTCTGCATAAATACAAGCTACTTCATCCTGGATTTATTTATTTTTGCTTGTATTTCCTCACAAAGCTATTACAGTCTGAAAAAAAGATTTTGGAATAACTTCAGGCTATAACTTCAACACTGATGTTCCACACAGACTTGGTTGTAAGGAATATCTTTGATGACACAGTTACCTTCCTGATGTTTCAGGCTCCTCTACAGTCAATTACTACTACATTCTGGTTTCAAACTGATTACTGTTGTGTAACTTTAGGAGTCATGTAAATTCCTTTTGCTACATTGCCTGCATATTGTCTTACAAGTCAAATAAACATTTTTCTAAGAGTTATCTCAGTAGCAAGCAAATATCCAGTATTTTGAGGCTGCTTGGAATATGAGATTAACTTGATGCTTACCTAAGCCTCTTCCCAAAATATCTTAGAGCCATTCCTTAGAAGTGACTGAATACCGAGGTCTGTGTGCTGCAGAGTGGTCATAAGTAAAAGTAAAATGCTTCTCTACCTATATCCATGTTACATAAAAATGCTCAGAAAAGAAAACGCAATTGAGATTCATTTGCTTGTACAATGTCCCTTTCATAAATTAAGTTTTTACATTTTTCATATGCTCAATTTGTACCCATCAGAAACAGAATCATCCAAATAGCCACAAATTAAATATGAGATGTATTTGACCAACACCTGATTTATTACATATTTAGCAAATGCTCAAATACAAAGAGAGTAAGCAAAGTGTTAAGGTGAAGCAACAGATTTTAACTATCTGGCTAAAATCAATGGTCCACCTCACCCTCTGCTGAAACTATGCTGGGTCTGACACAGTTCAAGATGATTGTGCACAGTCTTTTGCAACCAAACCACAACAAACAGAGCTGCCACTTTCATATTTCCTCTCTGCAGGTTTGGTTAGTTTTCACATGAATAGATACAGCTCTTGAAATCCAGTTCTACCTATCATAAAGCTGTTCCTTCCTTCCTTCCTCCAGAACTGATTTTAATATCATCCAAAGAACTGTTAAAAGGCAGAAAAATTCCCATAGGAAAAATCTTCCGAGTCTGAATTAGGAAATGGGGAGGAGAAGAGGGGGGGTGGGGAAAAAGAGAAGGAAGACTGATATTAAAGGGGGTTTATATTAAAGTTTTTAAATTTCAAATGCTTATACTGGTTTACTTGCTCTTTTTTGTGTATTTAAAGAAGAGTTATTTTATTTTAATGGAAAGAAACTGTAAGGGAAGTTTACATGCATCTGTCTAAAATTAACTCCTTACCACTACCAAAAATGTGAGAGTTCCTTAAGGCCTTGAATCCATTAAATTTGATCTATACAGATGTCTAAGTAGTCCCACTTTCACTTATCCAGCCAAAACTTGTATGTCCAATGACTGCTTAATTTAATCCAACAGGTGGAACTCCAGGTTATAAATAGAGAAATGAAGGTACATTGAGATTAAGTGATTTGCCCAAGACACGGATTAACAGGATTAGGATTCAGGAGTTGCCACTTTGAATTTCTTTGCTTGTCCCACATTTGCTGCAGCAGACTAAGTACAACAAGGAGAGCAGAGAAGGGAAGAAAATGCTTAAATCTTCTATGTGGCATCAACGCTAAAATGCCAAAACCCTTTTCAGCATCAGCTGTTTGCCTACAGACTCACTTTACACACACCTCAAGCATGCCTATTATCAGACACAGTATTTAAGTACACAAGAACTCATCTTATTTATTTTAAATCAGCAGACCATCTTCTAAAACAAAGCTCCAGGCTATGTGTGCATGTGAGGGTGTATAGAGAGATGTTGCAGATACACTCTTGTAAGAGAGAAAGCCAAAAAAAATAATGAACAAAGTTTTCAGTTGCTCTACTACTCCTTAAAAAACCTGCTTCCCTCAGAAAGGGAGAATGTTTGATTGCTGCATCTGTGCATTGCATTTGCATGGCAAGGTTTTGGTAGTAGGAGGGTTACAGGGTGGAGGAGGTTTATATGAGAAGCTGCTAGATGATTTCCCCCATGTCTGATAGAGCCAATAGCAGCCAGCTTCAAGACAGACCCACTGCTGGCCAAAGCTGAGCCCATCAGCAACAGTGGTAGCACCTCTTCTTAGTATTTAAGAAAGGGGAAAAAAAACTGGGCAACAGCAGCTGGAAGAAAGGAGTGGGAATGTGTGAAACTAACAGCTCTGAAAGTGCTAAGGCCAGTGAAGAAGGAGGGGGAAGAGGTGCTCCAGGTGGTCCATGGTAGCTAATGGTGGCACAGATATCACCCGCAGCCTGTGGAGGACCCCACAGTGGAGCAGGGGGATGCCCAAAGGAGGCTGTGACCCCATGGGAAGCCCATGTTGGAGCAGGCTCCTGGCAGGACGTGTGGACACACGGTGAGAGTAGCCCACACTGGAGCAGTTCATGAAGAACTGCAGCCTGTGGGAAGGATCCACACTGGAGAAGTTTGTGGAAGACTCTCTCCCATGGAAGGGACCCCATGCTGAAGCAGGGGAAGAGTGTGAGGAGTCCTCCCCTGAGGAGGAAGGAGCAGCAGAGACAATGTGTGATGGACTGACCACAGACCCCATTCCCCATCTCTCTGTGCTGGTCAGGAGGTAGAGAAACCAGGAGTGAGGTTGAGCCCTGGAAGAAGGGAGGGGGAAGTGGGTTTAAGATTTGGGTTTATTTCTCATTATCCTACTCTGATTTGATTGACAATAAATGAAACTGGTTTTCCCTGAGCCAAGTCTGGTTTGCCCATGACAGTAACTGCTGAGTGATCTCCCCCTGTCCTTATCTCAACCCATGAGCCTTTTGTTGTATTTTCTCTCCCCTGTCCAGCTGAGGAGGGGGAGTGACAGAGCAGCTTGCTGCCTGCTACAGCTGATAGTGCTCACTGTCTGAGAAACATAAATAACATTGAACTAGGGGGGTTTCTGTCTTTTAATATTAGTTCTACGAGATGTCTTAGCTAGGATTCAAAGGAAATACTTCAAGAGATTACAAAACTGATTTCAGTGACTTGATTTAACTCCTCTAATAAGGTTTAATACAGTATTTATTTTGCTTTGCTTTGCTTAGGGGATACTTCAGATACAGAAGTTATAGAAGACCTATAAGGAAAGAAAAGAGTCATGGAATCAAAAGCTTTCCTGAAAGGTTTATTCATGAACACTACAGAATACTGAGTGTCAAAGTAAAATGCAATAACACAGCATCATTAGAAAGACACATTCTGCTAAGGGTTTAATGTATATTCTGTAAAACAGCACACGTTTGAAATGCACATGCAAGGGTAATTTTTATGCTGCGTAAATTCAGGCACCAAACTTAGATCCTTAGAATGAAAAGGCTGCTCTGCCTAAACTCCTAATATAATGAATAGAGAGAAAGAGAATGCATCTTTCTCTCTTTCTATGGAAAGAAAGATTACCAGAGAGTGATCCATGGCCAGGATCCCATCTAACTGTTCAAAACTGCCCTATCATCAGTCACTCTCTGTTGGCTATTCAAAGAAGCTTATGAAAACTAGATTTCTAGTTTGTGCATCAAGCTTGTATACTCATAGGACAAGACATGACAGACACAAGGTGCCACAGGGGACAAGCTCCAGCAGGTATTCTTTAGTTGTGGCTTTAGCTTCACCAATGCACGTACTCAATTTTCCTATAGCAGCCTCTTTAGAGCAAAGGCCAAGATCCCACTTTGCTGGGTTTGAGATCCAAAGCTCAGCTTTTAAGGCTGTATTTCCAAATAAACAGCAAGGTGTAACATAACCAAATCAGGTTCTAGGCTTCTGTGTTTCACCACTTAAATAAAAGGACTCAGAAGATGGCCCTTCACAGAACAGATGTGTTTAGGAAAGCTTTGACAATTCGCCTAGCAGACTGGACCTAAGGGGAAAAAACAGTATACTATTGTATAAGGTGGTCTCTTGAAGAGCAACATGCTTGAACAAGACTCTACTGGTTAGTACTTTGAAGCTATGGAAAAACAACAAAAAGCTACAACCTCTATATAAAAGGGAAATAGATGCTGACTTTACAATGAGGGAAAATGAATAAAGAAGATACTCCAGCATATAAAGTAGTTTCTATTTTGAGCTCCTTCAAAAGGGAACATCTCTTGCCAATTTTACTTTAGAAGCTAGCAACTTCTGTACACAGAGATCGGCTTTCCAAGCGATACAGTTACCAGCTAAATACCTGGATGCTTACTGGCCAAGGTACTTTCAAAGAAGATATACATTACTAATGCACACACATGAATTACCTTCCCCTTCTGAAGAGGGAAGGATTGGTGTGAAAGTGATACTAAGCATGTGGTTCTACAATAGAGATGATGAACCTGATGACATACGTGAACTAATCTTTTATCTGGCTCTACAGATTTTGTCTAGAAAAGCAAGTAGTAAAGGGGATTATGATGTTGAACTTGAAAACAACTAAAAATACATTATAACAAATACAACAAAAAATACATCAAAATAAATGCTATATCATCCCATGTAGGTCAGGCAGTGATCTACTATTCTGAGTAAGGTAAAGGTTACTGTCAAAACTTTTAAAAAGACAAAAAGATAACAGATTCTTACAATTTATCTAAACAATACTGCTTTATACTAACACATGGGTGTTTTCCTACTTGTCTCGTGGTAAAAGAAGCTTATATCTGTAAGAAGAATACAATTTTAGCATATAAAATTGAATTCATACTATCAAAAGGCCAGACATCCTGATTTTACCTCTGACTACATGAACTTCAGCTGGTCAATTCATTTCCCTGTTTCACTTTCTAGAACTGTAAAGTGAAACTGGTATCATCAAGGTTTTTGGGAAGCTTCATTCCTTAGCATCTGTAAAATACCTGGAGACCCTCAGACAGCAGGTACAGGAAAGTGTCATGATTAAACATCATTATGAAATGAAGACACCACGTTTGAGGTTCTGTCCATCACAGAAGACATGAAACACTTGTCAATGCCTTTAGGACAATTACACTTGCTCAGTCATTTCAAGTGTTTGATACAAGAAGTTTCCAATCAGAGTAGACAGAAAACAAAGTTCTTTCATGAAAAAGCTGCAGTGTTAACTGTTAAGTATCCTAATCAGGTTGACTAGTATCTGCTTTGCATCATAACCCTGCACAGCACAGCAATCCCTAGCAGAAATAAAGAATTATCTATTAACGGCATGGAAAGTGGGCATGAGAAAGAAGAAATAAAAAGCTCTGTTTCTTTCCAAATATTTGGTATGCTTTAGGTTTATCATGTACCCCCTGTACTCTGTAGCCCCCCTTGATACTATTGCTTCTTCTATTAAGCAACAGCAGGTTACAAATAATACACAAGTTCTACTGGGGAATCTATACCCGCTTATTAAATCAGCTGATATAAATTCTGACCACTTCTGGGACTAGACTTTAAAGCAGGAAAACCTCAGAGAAGACAAGATTTGACAAGTAACTCTGGGAGCACTAGAACTAGGAAAAGAAAGCTTTTATCCTACAAATATGTGGTTCTTGGCTAACTGACATTGAAGTCTAGGAAGGTGTGAACTTCTATGGAAGCTTTTCCTGTGCCTGAAGGATTTCTAAGGTCTTTGTAACCGAAAAATCATTGCATGAAGCTTTAAGGAATTTATCTGCCTGGCAAAAAGCAGGACCAGAGCCCTGGATTTAAGGAGAGCAGGCTTCAATATCTTCAGAGATCTGCTTGGAAGAATGCCATGGGGTATAGCTCCAGGGAGGAAAAGGGGTCAAGAAGAGCTCGTTGATATTCAAGTATCTCTTCCTCCAAGCTCAAGAAAGGTCCATTGTGCCAATGGAGGGGATGAGATTCCTGCTTAGTAAAAGCATGGAATGCAAATCATCTTATGAAGGAAGGCATCAGATTGTACATTATCACATCATGTTCCTGCAACAAATTCAAAATGGATCAAGCTTAACTTATAAATATTACTGACTACATTTCATAACTCATTTGCAGATTACAGGTGAAGTACAACCTTATCCCCGTTCCACAAAGTAGTAGTAGTATATCAAAGTACTAATCATGCATGCAGATCACTTCTACTGATACTCATTCTTGAAAGGTGCATAACAGAGCATAAACCAACAATCCTTTTAATCATACACAACACCTTTATTCTTGATTATACTGATTTAAACCAGACTTACAGACATTTATTGAGGCAAGGCGACTTTAAAGTGATGTAGGAACTTCTACACCTAAGCACAGCTGTACTGTTTAACTAAACTAATTCAACATCACACCTTTATCCAAACACAGATACACTGAATGGTACTAAGGCCTCAAACCAAAGTACAGAGTACGAACTTCCTGCGAGATGGTGAGTTTGTAGGCACCAATTATCTTGCCCAACAAGAAAAGGTTTGCTGGAAGAGTTTTGTAACATAGTTACAGAACAGAAATTCAGCTCATATCAGTCCTTTTAACACCACAGGGAAGAAATCCCTTCCTCCAAATAAATAAATGGCACTCCCAAGCTTATTTTACTGGAATAACTGAATTTAAAATTGTTTTTAATTATAACTAATAAATGAAGGGGAAGAACAGCCGGTGAGAGATAGCAGTTGTTCAAATTCACAATCAACAAACAGGCAACAACCTTCTAGATATAGGTCAGGCCTGCTTGACCCAATAGGAGAGACACACTCTAGAGTCAGAAGCACACTGTATAAATCAATCAGGTTAACTCAGGAAAGCTAGGAGGTGAATTTATACATAACAGGACCAGCAGAGAGGAAAGCTGTAAGAAGCAGCTGGGATGATAAAGACACAAAGAAAGCTGGTTCAGAGATTTTTCTGTGCAGCTGGACAGAAGGACTTTAAAACGATGGCCATTTTTAAAAGGTAGATAACTCTTCACTTATCACTTGGGTTACTTTGAAGAATTAATTGCACGTGTGTAAAGGAGGGTCCTTACTCTTCTGTTCACACTGACCTGGAATTCACATTCTCTCCGCATAGTGCTCTTCAGATTGCACCTACACTGCTCACAGTAGCTCAACACAGAAATGCCAGAGTTTATTCTGCAGCAATGAGCTACATGGATGCACTGTAACAACACTCCCCATATGCCAGCTGATCTGCTGAGATAGATCAACTCATGTCAGGCTGCTGTCAAAGAAATAGAGCTCTGCAACTTCCAGGTCCCGAGCTAATATCTTGAGATAGTGCCAAATTGTACCATGTGGAAATGCCAACACTGAGCTTAGATTGTCTGTATAAATGTTGCATTAAACAACACAAACACTTCAAGCCAACAGCATGAGGAGAAATATGGTTTATGGCTCACTGAGAAGGGATGAAGATAATTCTTTCCTCAGTGCAGGCACTTTCACATCTCAGGGCAGGTTTAAGAGCCAACAGTGGTTTGAAAGCAGATGTGAGCTTCAGAGGCTCTTATTTTCTTAAAACCTCTTTGGAGAAAGTCACAGTATAAGGAATCAAGAGAAAACAAGATTTTAATCTCCTTTCTCTACCTCCCTTTCAGCATCTCTGATGACCAGAAAGGTCATAGAACAACTTAGCTAACGAAGCTAATGCTTCATACATCTACTGGATGATCTCCTATGCATACGTAGTGTGCAGACATCTCTCAAGACTTGCCATAAGTGAAAGAAGAAATAGGCCAACTTCACTTAACATATGAAACACGCAGCATTCAGAGACCCAGTCCAGATCACACAACTGAGAACTAATTTTATTCCAAGGAACTTCCCCACAATTTGGAATACGAACTCTTCAGGGCCATATTGGAACCTAAAAAAAGTCTTAATTGAAAAAATCCATTTCAGTTGGTTTGCATAAGAATGCTGTCATAGGGATGGGAAACTTGCCAGAAGACTGCAAAGCAAATGGTAATAATAATTACCAGTTGAATTTTGGATAATTGCTTAGCAGAATGCAATATGATCACTGTACATAAGCTCATTTATATGTTTCATTCAACTGAGACAAAAAGTAAAGAACACGTAATTTAACTTGCCAATGACACAATCAGCGAAGAACTCTCAAAACACACAATATAGCCAGAAAACATTAGAAAACAAACAGAAAAGCTTATGGATTTTCCAAAAAAGGACATTTAGAGAGATACACATCTAGAATATGAAAAAAACATTTGGAAATTACAATGAGCTGGTACATGTCCAGAGATATAACTGAAAATGAATTGTAATATGGGGTAGGGTGGGGGGAAGGACACGACCAAAGAAAAGCAGGTTGGATGAGGAGGACTTCCTGTGTACTACTTTCAATTTCACAATTGCATTGACAAAATAGTATGAAGTGAATTTAGGGAGAGGCTAGCTGAACACTGCCCCATGTGCTACTACTTCTACAAATGATTACTGCAATGCATTTAAGATCTATGCAATGCAGATGTTTTAACTTATAATGCTTGCAGATAGACCTCACCATCTCTAAAATCCTCCACTTATTTCTCCTCAGCTTCAGAAATCCTTTGTCCTGACATTCCAGAGTCATCAGTGGTTCCAGGCAGAGCTATGTTGATGAATCATAAATAGCAACAGCTAGAGTTTTAGGACAAAGGAACTGCAAAGTGAGTAAAGACTGGAGATCAATCATGTCAGCTAAGGCTGTTTCACTGCAGAGTGAGCTTCCAGAGAACACTGCATTAAAATACACAGCTTAATTGTCTTTAGGACATACTATGAGACCTTACTGGTTCATAACAACTTTCCTACAATAACGTGATGTAAAGATCCAATTTGGTTTTAATAACAAAAGGGAAAGAACAGAAGATTCTGACATTTGTGGCAATCATCACCGTATATTGCTCTATGCATCTCACTGAACAGAGACTGGAGATAGTGTAACAGCTTACAAGGGAGGGAGTAAAAAAAATACAGAGGAATTTAATATATAGAGTTACATGTGGAAGTATATGAATTACACTAGTGAGGGAAGGGGTTTTGGAACCCCAAGTAATCTTAACATGTACTAAAATAGCATCTTTCAAAAAACAAAAAGCTGGGAGAACAGTGGTCCTACCTGTGCTTCTCAATCTCCGGGTTACATGAATCATGTGGCCAGGACATTTCTTTAATCTTTTTGTCAGGAATCTAGCCTTCCTGGTGAACTCAAGAACTACTCAAAGAGATATACCACTTCTGTGACAGAGATTGTGTGCTTGCTTGTGGCAAGCTTCTCTTCCACAAGCTGCAAAGGTAGTAAGGCTTCCAGTTCCTTTATTCGAGCGTGCAGAAGCAAAGAGGCAGCCATTATCCCACATGATGATTGTGAAAGAAACAAGATAAAGAAGATTTTATTTCAATATGAGCAGTATTTGCTCAGTACTTTCTGTCTGAAGGGGAGGGAAGAGCCTGCAAAAGAATCCTCAGCCCGTATAATCCAACATGCTTTCTCCAGCAGTTCTATGCTTCAGTGCTGTGTGCATCTAAATAAAGTAACAGTCACCCCCGAGTGGAAGGAAAAGATCCTGTATCTGGTGTTGAACCATTCCAGGGCTGTATCTACAGTATCAAACAGCAGCTATTTTTGCTGGAAGCAATTGGAGGGGGGGGGGGTGTGGGGGGAAGCTGTTAAAAAGCACTAAAGAAAGCCGGGGCTCTAGAAAGAAGTGCCAATGGTCCTGACTGAGCTTTCTGTTCACTTCTCAATGCATCAGGCCTGGAACAAGCTTCTCAGTGCAAAATTTCTCTAATTGGCTGGAAAGCATTTAAGGAAAAAATCTTTTTAATTAAAAACAGAGAAGCAACAAGACATGAAAGCCATGGGGGTTGGGAGAGGCATATGTTGACCTTATGAAGCTTCACAGCCGAACTCTACAGGGGCTGTTTAAACTGAGAAAGCACAGTTTTAATTAAAGAGTCCTGAGGAACAGACAATTCAAAAGAGCAGGTCAGCTAGATTCCAAGAGGTCAATTTAAGCAGAAGCAGAGGGAAAACAAGACTTCTGGTCATTTTGCCTTCCTCTGGGAGAAAGCTGTTGCCAACTGGGCATTATGCTCTGTGCTTCTCAACAGAAAAGCTAAGCTGTCCTCTAACCACCTCTATGGGTGTTGTGTATCATTGGTAAGTGTTTACAGGAGGGAAGAACTTTTGTGAAGTCCACCCCAGACACTGAATCACATTCTAAAATAAACCTAATTTTATTTCCCAATGCATGGAATCCCAGATATGCTTATGCATACTTGAAAACAGACGACTGGATCTTGCAAAGCTTCTAAAACAAGTGGGAAATCCTGTAAAAACAACATCCAGCATATCACCAAACAGAAATCCTCCTCTTAAAAGAGAAAAACAATAAACTTTCGCTCTACTTTTTGAAGTGTGTTATGTTACTGTCACATTTAGTGAGGCTAGTTGTTTTTCCTTGCTATTTGGAGACAAAAGGAGAAATCAATCAGGCCTCCAAACAAAAGGAGTTACAAAGGGCAATGTAACTAGAACCCATTAAGTATCAGGCTAACACAGGAAAATGGAACATAAAAGCTGTGAAGAACTCTCTGTGGAGAGCTACTTCCCAGTAATTCAAAAGGATAAGGAATTAAGAAGAAAAGTAGCATCTACAGTAGTTTCCCAGGAGAAACAGTAACGCTAGTGCATGGCTCTGCACATACAGGGATTGTCACATTTAAGAATTGTTTCTGTTCAGAGAGATTTCTCTCTCATTGGCCCTTTGAGAACTGCTTGGGTGATCGAGGTGTATATTCCAAGTCAAGGCATGGTTACTTCAAGACTGACAAAGCAGTAGACTCCCCTGCACCAAGGAGGAGCAACCAGTAGCCAAATGAAGCCATCAGTTCACTCATTAGTGAGACATCATCTGTTTTTCTAATACTCCAATGAAACACTCAGAAGTGGTAAGGTGGGGGTTTGGTTTGCCTGGGGGGGGCTGTGAGTTTGTCTAAGCTTGGAAATTGTATCATCTTCTATCTCTAATTCTATTCTCCCTTGCTTTCCTCCAGCCAGGGTGCAAGCTTTGATGCAAGATCTCATTTATTATGCTGACCTATACCTGCACAGACCTGGCACTTATGCAGTTTATAAGGAACATCCTCCACAAGTAGACAAAATTAGGAAATTCCTCACTCCTAAAACTGGAATGAAACATAAAGTAAATGAGACAGGAAAACGGCAGCAAACACTTTTTTGGCAAAGGAATAAACAAGAACATCCTGAGAAACATGGAAGGTAGTGAATGTAATGCTTTAGACGAAGGAAGACAAATGTGCCTTCATAGTTCTTCACACATAAATCCAAGACAATAGTGAAGCACAGAGCAATCCCTGCCCCAAAACAGGAGAGAAAACTGGGAAAGAGCAAGATCTTGCTATAGAGGGCAAAGAGCATATTTTCATTCTTTTCTGCACACAGAAATTCAATTGAAATAAAATGGACATTCAATGAATAACTCTCCATATACTTGACATAGGGCGCCAAGTACAGAAAGATCCTAGTTTAGGTCTCAAAAGCCATATACCAATGTTAATCTAAAGTATACTGCTAATTTCAGAACCAGCAGGTTGTTTATTCCATGCTCTGTTGCATAGTATAGGATAACCATAAACAGAACTTCTTACCAGGACTCCATAACTTACCTATCTCCTCGTAGTGAGTTGGCCCTGGCTGGATGCAAGGTGCCCACCAAAGATGCTCTATCACTTCCCTCCTCAAGGAAGAGAAAATACAATGGAAGGCTTGTGGTTTGAGATAAGGACACAGAGAGATCACTCAGCAGTTACTGTCATGGGATGGAGTTGTGGTCAGTTCATCACATGTTGGCTCTGCACCTCCTTCTACGTTACATGGAGGACTCCTCACACTCTTCCCCTGCTCCAGTGTGGGGCTCCTCCCACAGGAGACAGTCCTGCATGAACTTCTCCTGTGTGAGTCTTTCCCATGGCTGCAGTTCTTCATTAACTGCTCTACGTAGGATCCTCTCTTCATGGGGCCAAAGGTCCTGCCAGGAGCCTGCTCCAGCGTGGGCTTCCCATGGGGTCACAGCCTCCTTTGGGCATCCCCCTGCTCCAGCGTGGGGTCCTCCCCAGGCTGCAGGTGAGTATCTGCTTCACCACAGACCTCTGTGGGCTGCAGGGCACAGCCTGCTTCACCATGGGCTGCACCACAGGCTGCAGGGGAATCTCTGCTCTGGTGCCTGGAGCACCTCCTGCCCTCCTTCTGCACTGACCTTGCTGTCTGCAGAGCTGTTTCTCTCACATATTCTCACTCCTCTCTTCTAGCTGCTGTTGCACAGCAGTTTTTTTCCCCTTCTTAAATACATTATCACAGAGGTACTACCATCACTGCCAATTGGCTCAGCCTTGGCCAGAAGTGGGTCTGTCTTGGAGCTGCCTGGCATTGGCTTTATCAGATATGGAGGAAGCGACTAGCAGCTTCTCACAGAAGCCCCGCCTGTAACCCTCCCAATACCAAAACCTTACCACCCAAACTCAATACACTCCTGCACATAATACAATGTTTAGGTTGTCAAAACTGCATCATCATAAAATGAGATGCTGTAGCTACAAATTACCCACAGACTAATGACTCCATGCAAGCTTGTATAACTGTTTTTGATTTGATACGTATGTATGGTCTTGTGTTCCATTGCAGTGATCATAAAGAAACAACTTAAAACTAATTTCTAGATTAATCCAATTGGAATTTGTACCACCAGCCATGCTTCTAAAGAAAGCTCTGCAGTGAAAATCTTACTTACTTTGGGCACCACTTAGTCTGATTTTTTCCTGTTGTTAAGAAACTCATTCTATAGTTCAGATCATCAATGATCTCACTTCTGGATTCTGCTATTTGTTGTATACCATGATTCCTTCCCACATTCATCTAAAAGCAATGTATTTCAAGGAAAGAAATCCATGTCTAGTCTATGCCTGAGTGAGGTAATGACCGTAATTCACCCACCATGTTACACAGGTTCAGTTTCTTAGTAAACAAGTTCAGTCCTTACGAGACCATGAATGTTCTGAGTTCCCCTACAAACAGAAAAAACCCCATAGCAAATAAACCCAAAATGAACAAAATGAAGGTTCTAGTGTGTAGTTACTGCTAGAGAATCAGACAAATTGGACTGAGCGGCTGAAAACACAGACAGGAAGTTCTCTAAAGTGATGCATTTCTGTCTCTAGCTAATGGAAAAGGAAAATGTATATAAATGTATAAATATACAGGTAAACATGCCATATTTGCTCACACTAAAAAGCACAGCCACTGGACTTTAAAGTCAGAAAAAATACATGCTGAACTCTCGTAAGGCCACGACCAGGGCATAGTAACATCCACCTGAGCTTTTGTTCCTGTGCTCCCTCTTCCCTTCAAAGTACTTTGGTGTTTACATTTTCTTCCACAACCTTTTCCATATTCACATAAAACTGCTAAAAGTAAAAGAGAAGTGAGATACTAGGCAGCTAAAACTTTTCAGTTCTTTCCAACAAATCCAGGTGCCCATCATTTGGCTAAGATCAGATGCTAGATAGATGAAGCCTGATGAAAACCTGCATTGAAAGTACAGCAGTGGGTACTTTCCATCAGATAACTCCTTCTCAATTTGTCAACAAGGTTTACCACTGACACCTGCAGTTCTGGTGGATGACTTCTTAACTATCATCTAACTCTCCTACAGGAATGTTCTAGGAGTCTACACTTCATCTTTCCTGACTATGACCTGACCTCACCTCAGATATGTCCTCACTGCAATCTGGTCAGGTTAGTACCATACAATTAACCTGAAATCTTAAACACATTATCCCTGAACTCATGTAAATAATTTGGAATGTAACAAAGTACCTATTACTGGGAAGAAGATGTTACAGACACTAGGAAGATACTACAGACGCATAGTCAGTCACTTCAGTTTCTAACTACAGATTTTGTCTTTTCAACTACAATTGTCTAGTGTCCAAGGATCTAAATGGCATATGCCAAAAAGTCAAATAGTTATTCAGAGTCTTGTAAACTCTGTTCATCATGAGCAGTATTGCAAAGCTTAACCAGAAGATGAGGTTTTATCCACACTTAAGAAATGGTTCTAGTCCTCCCTAAAACAAGAAGTGAGGCTGAATAGCCTGAAACAAGTGAGGCTCATAGAAAAACAAACCACCAAAATTCACATTTGTACAGCAACATTCAGTGTATTTGCTTAAAATACTAAATTAAAAACTTAAAACCCCATAATTTTAGTTGCATGTAGTTACATGAGTTTATTTTGAACTCTGGCCAGTTCTGTAATACCTAATATACCGAGTGCAGTATAAGAATAGCTAGACAAGACAGCACAGTGCTGAACAGCTATTTTGGCATTGGAACTTTTTCCCTGTGGGTAGCTGTTGTGGTTTAACCCCCGCAGAAACCACTCACTCACTCCCCCCTCAGCCAGCCCTGGTGGGATAAGGAGGAGAATCAGAAACAGGTAAAACCCATGGGTTGAGATAAGAACAGTTTAATAATTGAAATAAAGTAAAATACAGTAATAAAGGGGTTGGGGGTAGGTGTTAAGAGACACAGGAATAAAACCCAAGAAACACAAGTGCTGCACAATACAATTGCTCACCATCTGCTGACCAATGCCCAGCCTGTCCCCAGGCAGCAATCAGCCCCTCCTAAACAACTCCCCTCAGTTCATATACTGAGCTTGACATTCTATGGTATGGAATATCCCTTTGGCTAGCTTGGCCCAGATGTCCTCACTGTGCTCCCTTCTGGATTCTTGTGCTCCTCCTCGCTGGCAGAGCATGAGACACTGAAAAATCCTTGATCAAGGTAAGCACTACTGAGCAACAACTGAAACCTTGGTGTGTTATCAGCATTGTTCTCAGACTAAAGCCAAAACACAGCATGTACTGGCTACTGGGAATTAAAATAACTCTATCCCAGACAAAACTAGGACAGTAGGATTGAGGAAGAAGTCACACAATTGTCAGTGGTCCCCCTTCCATGGTCATCAGGATCCTGCAACATCATTTAGGAGATGTGCCAGGACTAGCTCAGGCACAGCTTGAGTGGCAGCATGCACCACCCTAGAGCCCAACACCACTCTACCTCCTGCAGGGCTCCCAGTCAAAGCTCTTAGTACCCCAACTGCCCAACAATCTCAGCACCTACTTCCCTTATGCCCCATACCCTATATTCTAACCATCTCTGGGTCTGCTGCCCTGCTCCCATCCACCAACCTGCAGCACTTTACTTCTGTCTATACATCCCCACACACAGGCCCACAACATCCTCCCTCTGATCTATTGTTGCTTGAGATGCTGTTCTGCAATGGAAGCTGCACTGGTAGCAAGGTGTTCCTACACTACTTCATGTTGTGAGCAATTTTTAACAGGCAACTGTGTTGGTGTCTCCCTGCTAACAACGTCAGAACTTTAGAACATATTGTGAAGTGTCAGTATTTGTACTGCATCAATAGCTTGGCTGATGAATTTAATGTCAAGGAGAGGGACTCTTCATTAGGGACTGTAGTGATAGGACAAGGGGTAATGGGTTCAAACTGAAAAAGAGGAAGTTCAGGTTGGATATAAGGAAGTTCTTTACTGTGAGGGTGCTGAGGCACTGGAACAGGCTGCCCAAAGAAGTGGGAAATGCTTCAACCCTGGCAGTGTTCAAGGCCAGGCTGGACAGAGCCCTGGGTGACATGGTCTAGTGTTAGGCATCCCTGCTCATGGCAGGGGGATTGGAACTAGATGATCTTAAGGTACTTTCCAACCCAAACCATTCTATGATTCTATGATTCAAGGGAACAGGACAGCCACAGATGCTGGAATACTTGCCTCCATTCTTTCCCACTGTTCGGAAACACCTCCAGAAGGTCCGAAGGAAAGATGCCCTGTTATGAGGAGTAGCTTGAACAAAGCTGAACTCGCGGAACAAGATGTGTGTTCCTTGACGCACGCTGTTAAAGCTGTGGAGATAAAGTCAAAACAAGAGAACGTTAGAAAGCTGAACCAATGTCAATGTTCTGGGGCCAGCGAGAGCAGTGGCAACAAAACCACTGGCAGTTGCATTTTGTGAAACCCAATCTCCAAAGCTTAGTCCCATCTGTTCTCTAGAGAGAAAACCATTTGCAAAACCCACACACTGAAATTTAATTACAGGAATTAGAGGTTTGTGAAAGTAAAATTCGTTCTAAAGAATCCCAGCAAGGGGTGTCCAAGAGCCACTGATTTGAAACCAATCCATTAGAAAACAGCTGGCCAAGAGTAACCTTTGTTTATCTGACCAGAAGATGCCCTTTCTTTCAATACCATTGGTACATCACTGCTGTTCTCACCACAGTTTTCTGTGAAGCCACTGAAAATATATAAAGAAATAAATAAAAATCCTCTTTAACAGAAGCCTCAAGATTTAATTTCTAGGTTACTGAAACTTGAATGTATTGGATGTATAAAATCTACTTGCCATGAAAAGCAGGTCGACACTGTGCTAAACAACAGTTTGCACTAGTGTATTTTGAAGAGAGTAGCTGGTCATTATGATGGATGGTCAATTGGATATTCACACTCCTGTATTTTAGTACAAATCTCTCATATTTGAGTTGTAAACACTTTATGGTAACTTATTATAACAAGCATATAGAAAACAACCTTTTCTACCATTTCTCTGAAGTGTGAGCAGCTCTCCTTTGGACACCATAACGCTCAACATGCAACAACAATAGAAATGCAAATACAAACATTGTCTACCAAAAGGTACAATGACAGGGCTGCCTCAAAGATAGATTTTGTGCATTTCACTCTGCATCATGCAACTGGGACTAAGCCTTCAAACACTCCAGAGAGATCATTAAAAACATTCACTTGGGACAGCAGCTTAACTCTCCCGCATAGGAGAGAATTAATGAAAAGCTGGAAGTTCACTTTCATCACAGCAGAACCTCTCCATAGGCAGCATCTCCACAACAGACAAAATCCTGTGGTCACTGTGAACCCTCTCAGTTTGCAATTTTAAATCATGTCTTTAAATATAAATAGCTTAAATCACTTGGTCCTTCATCATATAGAAGAGGGTCTTACATGGGAAAGAGAATTATACCAGAGAGAGTTGAGTGAAATTAAAGTCATGTAACAACTGGGAGGGGTATGTGGAGAGAAGCCAATTCAATTTTATGGAAAAGAATCACAATTCCTGGGTTTTAATGTCCTGGTTCCCAAACATGTAAGAGTAAATGGAGTTTTTTGCCATGTGTTGACAGCTAGGTGCAGAACACTGCTTTTAGCCCTCCTACCCAGGAGGAAATACAACTCAAGTAAGTACAACCACCTTATGATTAAGAAATACTCATGACTCATGAATTCTGGAATAAGAAATACTCTTTCAGTAAATACTATGGACAAATACATTATTTTTTATTTATGAAACCTTATTTGGGCACCAGTTCTGTACAAACCAGAGGAAAACTCAACCATTGTCCCAAGAGATCAAAGTAAATAAATCATGTGCCTGATCAAAATATGCCAGAATTACAGGAAAGGGCTCCCCTGACTATCATGTAAGTAAAGAGCATTCATTACAACGTGCTGTAGCTCACTGCCTTAGAGTGACAGAGCAGAATAAGGGAGAGTAACTTGCATGAAGTGCCACAAGATACCTGTGACAAAGTTGGAAATGGGTTTTCATATCTTCTCATCCCAATCCACAGCCTGTAAGACTTTACATTTCCAGTTTGCATTGCTTGGCTAATGATTTGACAGGCTGATGGAGAAAAGAGGGATATGAATGAAAAGAGAAGAAAGTTGGTGTAATAGGAGAAGGCAGATTTCAGAAAGATGAGACATGTAAGGGAGATGTTCAGGAAGAGAAAGAAGATGAAGGCACAATGATACAATTAAATGCACCAAACTATGTTGCTCAGAACAACTTCAACACTTGCAACTTTTGGAAGCAGATCCTGGCACAAGTGTAATGGAAAGGTCCAGACATGAAGCTAACATACTATTAATTCACAGCAGACAGCTCTACTATATTACTTCTTAGTTCTAATAAGTGAAAACTCCAGTCACTTGCGTCTTCAGCACAGGATGGCTCTAAAGTTAGCAGGCAGAAGGGTATGATATCATTTGTTGTTGCTTACTCAGTTGAAAAAATGGGTGGATATGCTGGAACATCAGCACACCTGGATGTGCTGACAGCCAAGTGCCGCCAGCTAGTTGAGTAAAGGAGGTACAATATTGCTTTCATTCCTCATTTCTTGCAGTAAGATTTTGTTTAACTATACAGTGGAAGGATTTTTTTCCCCCAAAAGCTCAAGTCTGCAAGCATGGGAGGCAGACTTTTATCCCAGTTGAGATGCTGCATTTCAGAGACCCTACTTTACAAATTCCTTCTTATAAGCTGGAAAAGTTCAGCTTAAAGGAGCCAGCCTGTGATGGAGCTATCCAACAAGCAGCCCAAGGACAAATCCACAGGTCTATTCTCAGGCAGGGCCAAGATTGCTGCAAGAGACAGGAACATTATACGCTTTGAACAAACTGTATATTTTGAAATTCCTTTCATCATGGGTAGATGGGCAGTACAAAAAGAACTTGGCCACATTTTCCTTAACAACTGCCTGGAAATGAAGGTACTGTTAATGTGGCCAATGGTAATGGATTACAGGTAAACCTTTCTGAAAGATAAAGCAGTGACAACCCAAAGCTGTAGCAGCTATTCCAACAACATGACCAACACTTTACCTGTGATTTTTATACACATGCCAACAGATGTCTTTTCCAGTTTCTTTTGAATGCAAAAAGGAAACAAGCTGCAGACTGGGAGGAATGGCTTAAGTAAACAAGATATCAACAGCAAAGCAACAAACTTAGCTCAAACATTCTCAGCAAGTTTAACAGCTGCTGAGATCCTCCTCTTAGGATTGCTCAGTCTTCCCTCTGTCTGCCCTCCTCTCACTGCTGGCCAGAGCTTATCAGCACATTTGCAGGAGAAAGACTTTTGAACGAACTAGGGTATCTCAACAAGGTATTAGCTTGTTCTCAATCATTTAGAAATGGGTTTGTGAACCCAGAAGAAGGGAAAATAAGTTTCCATTTATCTGGTTCACTTCTTCTTTCCCCCTTTTAGGCATTTAGAGCAGCCATCTGCAAGAGATTCCTTCAAGAAAGCTTTCAACAGCTCTGCAAGCCTCAAATCCTCCTATTGCATTGCCCTGGCCCTCTACATTACCACTGAATAGAGCAGGCAAATTAGAGGATTAACAAAAGTTACTAAGGACGTGATTTTATTTGTCTTGCTGAAACTGAGACTAGAAACTCAACTGAATGTTCATTAGTTATTTCACACAGGAATTGTTATGCAACTGGATATTCCGTTAACAAAAGAGCTTTTCCCATTCACCCATGAGAATATTCTGGAGAAAGATGAGAAAAGTAAAACAAGGTTCTCACTTGCTGGGAAGATCTAAAGCAGCTTTTGCAGTGGGGACTTCAAGATGCTTACTTCTTCACTTCTTTCCTTTCCTTTACATGCCCCAGAGCAGCCAAAGCATAGAACTCTTCCAATGCCACTGCTGGGAAAGCTGTGTCTCGCAGCACACATAGTCCATGCTTGTGGGATGGCACGTGCATGTGAGAGGAACGTTTGGGAGGAGACTGCACTAGAACCACCCCAGCTCTCAGAAACGGCTGTGCTGGGAACTCCAGCACTCAGGTGCTGCTCCTCTGAACAGAGCTGCTTTCAGCAAGGCTTTGTCTTTTGTGTAATTACGTTTCGGCAGCTTGCCAGAGTTCAGAAACTTTCAAGCACTCTTTTCAAACCTTTGGACTTCTAAATAGACTGTACAAGTCCCAGGATGCTATGGTAACATCCCAATTGAAACCCGCTACAGTGGTTAGCCTCTGCCTGCTGAACTCGGGCAAAGCCAAACATGCTCAATGCAGAGAGAGCCCCGAGTCCCCAAGAAGGACAGAAGAGCTTGCCAGGACCCTGCTGTCCCTCTAGCAGGTGCCACCTTTGGTTACTATGCAAGTTGCTGAATGCCCTCCTCTACTAAATAGAAAACAAGGAGCAAGGACTGTTATTCCTTAACTTCCAGCATTACTGCTTGCATTTTCCATTGAAAGCATCATGAAGAAAGAAAATCACTTTGAAGGCTTATTCTACTTCTCCAGTATGAACAATTTCCCCACACACACACTACTTCTCAGTTACACAAGTGTCTAAGTCATTAAAACAGAATCAAGTGTCTTAAGGTAGTCTCAGATGCAAAGCTGCTATTGGACACTATATCTAGACTGACTGAAACATCTGTGCAGAGAAACAGTGCAGAGGACCAGATGTCAACATTATGGGTATCTCAGGGTTCATTTCCTCTTGAAACACACTCTGGATCAGCTCTAGCCAGGTCCCATGGGCTGAATGCTCATTTGCAGTTGGAACACATCTTCCAGTTTAGTTCCATCTGAAAGGAACTCGGGTCATGAGCTCCAAGACTGCTTCATGGTGTGAACCAAAGCACAGTAAGTAGGGATAATCAAGAGTATTAGGATTAGAGACTATGGTACAATAGGTAACAAAGAACTAGCTCTAGCAATAGAAAATACTGAAATTCAAAAGGCTTTAAAACCCAGGCAATTTCTGTTGTTAAATAACTCATCCACACACAAAGCATCCCCAAGTGACCAATCCCACTTACCCCAAGGCTATGATCTGAAATAGCAAGATGGGGTTTACCTTGCCTGGAACGAGCCCCAAGAGGGAACACTTATAACTGTACATATACCATTGGGAAAACAAATCCCAGTTTCACTGCTGGGATGAATAAATCACTGCTTCCGTAGCATAGTTTAATTTAAGATCATTCTATTCTTCACCTCCTGCTTTAAGTATACTACACTACCTGCAATATTCACATCAATCATGGGACTATTTCCCTCTTGGAAGGTAGCAGACGAGCATCAGCATTCCTCGATTCAAAGCTGTTTTATCAAGTGCTTTGACAAATTCCACAGATATTAAAATTTGGGACAATGAAGTCAGCCTCAAGGAAATCACCATCTTCCTCTAATGAAATTAGCTGTGCTTTTTAGGCACTTCCTCTGAAATGCATTAGTAGTGTTAAGATGAAACAGATGCTGAAAGTTATTCCTGATGATTTGCTTTAAGGAAAAACCCTTTTTTAACAACTAGGCAGATAGGAAATCATTAACACTCAACATTTTGGCGAGACTGGGTGATGTAACACCACAAACACAGACTGGATTTTCTGAGATCCTTTCTGTCTCACCCACTCAAGTTTATTTCAGCTGAAGGGTGTGGAAAGACAGAAAGGAGCGATAGAGATTTTAATGATTTGTTTTCAGGCTTCTTGGTATAGGCTCAGCAATCTCTGTATTCATGGCAGAGTTAATACAGGTGGTACAGAGATTATCCCAAGTGCTGTTTGAAAGGAAATGAACCACAGCACCTGTGACACAGCTCAGGGTAGGCAGGGAACAAGCTTTCTTATGTTGCTTTGTAGCAAATCAAACCCCTCTGGGACCAGTCTACAGAGTGTGGAGAAGGAAAGGATTAAAGGAGTTGCTGTGCTTGCTGTTTATTACCCAGAATCCCTTTATCTTTTTTAGCATGTGTCCCCCCCACCTTAATTTTTCCTATACTAGGTCAGTAATTTAACACCTTGAAGCTTTCAAATCAAAAGCTAAAATGACTTTACTGCGTTGAATTATTAGCCCTGGATTAAAAACAAAAAAGGCAAATGGGGGCAGGAGGGGGATCTCTAAAAACAGAGGTCTTTTGATCAGAGCAGCATCCTGCAGTTTGCTGTAACTCAAGCTGGCCATTCTTATATAGTAGGAATTAAGGACTCCCCCTGCCAGGCAGGGCCCTATTAAAACACAATAGCTGCTTGAAAAGGGTAAGCAAGCTGATATGGATATAATAGACCACATATTGGGGCCCCTTTCTACTCTGAAATAAAGCTGCTTCTTAGAGTTATGAGCTGGGAAACCTAGTATTCAGGAAGATGGGAAAGGGCATACAATGGAAGATGGTAAATAGCCCTGCAGAAGCCCTCCAAGGTGCTTAAGGGAAAAGTAAAGAAGCCTTCAGAGATAAGCATCAATCACCCAGGACTAGCTCTTTCAGGCTGCTCAGGTGGTATTTCAGACCACATGGGGTTTCAGTGAGCCTGGAAAGGTCTTGCTGGTATAAACAGAGATTTAGTTTTTATAGTAGAAAACACGGGGAGTTGTGCACCACAGAGACAGCTGCACGAATACCATTATAACTGGTTTTATGGAGATCATTGCAAGTTGCTACCCAGCTTCCCACAAAAACCCTTGCCCTTTCCCCCCCCAAACCTAAACTAAATAAAACAATCTAGAATTATACCTACCCAAAGAAATCTGCCAACTCTCCAGCTAATGTACTTAGTATTTGTTCAAACTGGTCCAACTACACATTTTGGGGCAAGAAGAAAATTCCCTGTTGAATTGCTGTCTAACCTTCTATATGCTGAGGGTATGGGAGATTCAAGTCCTCAATAAGCTTTATTCTCATACTTCCATGCCCTCCATTCTTTGGCTTCCTTTATTAACCTACAGATGTATTTTTGCCCCCCCCCCCATCACACCGTGGAATTCATTCACTAGCAGCAAGATGCTACAGAAAGCATGCAGTGAGCCTGTGACAAGTGTGAGAAGACAGCACAAAGAAGAGAAACGCTATTAAAAACACAAGCAACAGAAGGTGGTGTTCAGATTTCCTCTAGTCTAACAACTCTGGAAGTAGCTCTGGAGTTAACACCGGCTGGACACTGGTTTTGATACCAAAATGTCAATGTCCACTGAAGGAGGAGTATGAATATTGAATAACTGCACCCATCTTGTGCTGCTGAGATCAAAGCATAATGCCAAGTGAAGGCAAACTGGCTGATTGAAAGCCTGCTCACTCTATTCTTCATGTAGTCTCCTGTATTTCTTATTGTAAGACAGCTCCACATCTTACAAGTTAGACTTTTCATTATTTTAGAAGGAAGCAGCACAATCACCTTATGACTGTGATGACCCAGGAACTACTGAAAGATAACTTACTGTTTCTAATGGAGTCAATGCTGGTGCCATGCCTGCAGCTCCCATATTTGCTCTTGTCAGTCTTGGTTAGATTGGAGGATTTCAGAAGAAGAAAACAATATTCAGTTGCTTTGTCAAGATTATAGCACATCAAAGACTGAGCAGCTTCCAGTATTTCCATCATGGCAACAAATGAACCTTGCTGAGATTCCTTTGTATAGATGAAGCTTCATCCTTTGACATTAATGCTAACTCTGGATTTAGGGATTGCTAAACCACACTGTGCTCACTACAGCTGCTTGGCTACAGTGTCGAGCAGCTACACTTTGTCTCATTGATTTGAAGACAGGCAAGAGGATTAATTTTGCAGGACATGAGGTTACTGCAAGTCTCCAAGGCAAATGTCTTCTGGAATTTGTATGGTTGCAGCTCTATACAGCATAGAAAATCTCAGGTTCTCTGAAGACATCCAGATTTCTGGAAAGCTGACTTCTTTAAGAAAAGGAAAATAAACCAAGTTTTAAAAAATGCATTTTTCAGGCAAGATACAAGACCTTCAGCAGTTTGCTGTTCATGGTGAAGCAGAGGTGGTGAAGGGATTTTATCCTATAAAGGATAAAGAACCCTATTATGGGATCTTATCACATCCCATTGCTGCAGGCATTTGCTGATTTTTACAGCTTGGCACATCCAATTTAGAAGAAATCATATATTCGCTTGGCCTTATCCACATTGGAACACACATATTCTTAGCGAGGCAATTAGAAATGCTCTTCAAGATTTGGTGGTACACCACAACATTTTACAGATGAAGAATGGAAGGACACAAGTCCTTCCAACACCACAAAACCAAAAAAGCCCCAACCTCTGTTCTGATCCATCTTTTCTTAAAGATCTCTCTGGGGAAAACACAGTGTTCTTCAAACCTACACCACTTTATTCCAATTGAATACAAAGTCTTAGAAGTTTAGACAGATGGAAGCAGAGAACTCCTATGAAACTGATTTCCTGTATACATAGAGTAGCGTAGACTCTCACCAAAATGCTTCATTAAAACCAGAACTAAACTGGTTTTAATTGTCCATGAGTTAGCTTCATCAATAACTACACCTTTCTCTCTGTTACTATCATGTATTCAACAGTGTTTCTCTTACAGCTTGAGACAGCGAAAACTTTATGGGAGGAAACAGTATGTTCAAAACCAAACCCTAACAGAAAATGATAAAAGTATGCCTTGTAATTCTTAAAAAATAAAAGCCCTCCTATTTAATAAGGGAAAAAACACCAACATGTGCCAAATTTCTTATGTTTTTCCAAAACTGGTATTCTCTAGTGCATTTCTACTGAATTCCAGGTGCCAATTTCACATGACTAAACCCATTTTCTTCAAAACATTTACAGAAGCTGCAGGAAATCCAATCCTTAAAGCATGTGACCAAGCATGTAAAGAGATTACTGCTTTATATACACACTGCAGATTGCATGCAAAAGGCTGTAAACAGTCCCAAGTACATCTGCTGGGGATATGTTTAACTATGCCACTATTTAACTCTCTCATTTTTTCCTATATTTTCCAATGGTGACTCAGCAAGCACAGCTGAGCTGTTTTCCAGAATGATGGAGAAAGATGCTTGTCAAACTGGGATCTCAGCACTGAGTATCTGTTGTGCATCATGGTGAGTTTTACTCCAGACCTTTCCTCAGTGGAAGATGGACAATAGAAGACTGCCACAGCTCACCAATTCTGGCTTGAAAGACTCCTTCTGAAAGAACACAGATTATAACAGAGCAGAGACTTGTGATCAGAAATGCAAGAACGGGGGAAGGCAGGAACTACCCAATACCAGAGATATTAAACCCAAGTAGACTGATGGAGAAAATAAAACGTGGCATCCCAAAAAGGATATGATGAGCACTGTGAAATACCCAACTTATGAAATAAGTTATGGCAACATGACCACAAAGAGCACACATGCAGGAGGCTCCTTAAAGATCTTCTTCAGACCAGCAATGACTTCCATATCTATTTAGTTGTAGTGCCAAATGCGGGCAGTGGGATGGACTGGGGAGTAGAAAAACTGTATCACAAATGCCCATAACCAAGAAAAATTACTTCTTTATTACCTTCTAATTGAGATCAGAGAGACCAATTTTCAACAATCCCTCGGATTTTGTCCTTTTCCCTTTCTCACTGAATTATCCAAACTTGTTTCAAGAATAAATTTACACATTTGAAGCATCACAAAAGTCTGATTTTAACTCCCAGGTGGGACCGTGTCTACATCTCCAGGTTTGTACTAGTAACATCATCAACTATGATGAAAAGCAATAAAAAATTGGAAACAAACAGATTTATGCTAAAGTTATGACCTAAAACTAGGCAGGAGATAGTACATTCATCTTTAGCCCAGAAGAAAAAGCACAAACGCAGTTATCTCAGATATATATAATCCTAATGCTCGTATCATTTGCCAGGTTTCTGGACTTTGGCTTTGGGAAAACTTCAAACATCTGTTCTTCAGTTTTATTAGCTATCAACACTGCTAACATGCAATTGGCTTTAACCATCATTTAAGGCAGCTCAACTTCATGGCAAACGTGTTGCGTTTCAATATTCAAGGCTGTAAGAATGAATGCAAATGTACTCGACTACATAAGGTCTCCATAAAGTAGTCGGTTCACTTCTGCTGCAACTATTCTGACAAAGACCACAAATAAATATGGAATTTCCATGATGTAAAGGTATAGAAAAGAAGTGGGGAAGGACTGCATCACTACACCAGTGAATACATATTAGAAGCATCATAATCTGACCACACTGCATATAAAAGTTGTGATTGCCTTTCTTCATGTATCAAGCTGCA
The DNA here is from genome assembly GCF_000696875.1 of Nestor notabilis. Lineage (NCBI taxonomy): Eukaryota > Metazoa > Chordata > Aves > Psittaciformes > Psittacidae > Nestor > Nestor notabilis. The sequence continues at coordinate 27,037 of NW_009944880.1, forward strand.
CACTGCAGCTCAACTCAGCGTATGAGTAAGTGAAGGGTTATCTACAGATAACTACCCTCTGCTGACAAGATGCTGATATCAAGTGCTAACAGCCATATGTTATGGCAAGTTCTCTTGATGTTTCTGACACCAAAACAGTATTACAAGTTTCCCGAGTGGAGTACATTATCACATGCAGCATCAATATTCATATTCAATTCTATGTTACTCCTTCAGCTACAAGCTTTCCAAGATTGTTCTGCTTACCCAAAAAGCTTCTTTACCTTTTTATCCCCCCTATATTTCCTTGTGAGGGTTTGGACTCATCTGTGTATCAGCTCACCTATAAGATTCTCAAGTATGTGGGAAGAACACACTACTTTCTCTGATATATTGGCAACATGTACAAACTACAGTGGGAATCAATGTGTTATTCCCATTAACATATGCATTTTTCCCAGGTGTTTACTCAACAGCAGTCATCCCAATCAGCATATTTGTCAGGCTTGGACTTGTTGCAATGTTCATTACAAAGAAACAACTCTGGGAAAATCAGGAATTCATAGATCCTGGCTGTCAGATGAAGATACCAACACTGTTTCTGCTGTCAAGCAGTTCTGTGATAAAAACATCACACTTCAGATGGCAGATCTACAAGTTCTGGACAAAATCCACATAATTTAAATCACAAATAAACTGAGTAATCCACAACCCCCTAATCTTCCATAGCTCTCATACAAAATGTACACCCCATGCACAGTAGACAAGGGGTATATTGAAATCCCATTTCTAATATGGGTTGAAGAAATTTAGATTACAGGAAGAGACTTTGCCATTCTGACAACTCTTCTCTGTAGAAGTAAGTCTGGTAAGGCAACAAATGGACTTTAGAAAGGCTTTCTGTCCATTAAGAACACTCTAAGTGGAGAAATACACAACTATTATATGTTCCCAGAAAGACTTATCAACAAATTCAGTCCTGCAAATCCATGTACTCTGTGGATAGAGACTTTGAAAATGTCTTTCTCATAGCAACTTACTCACATTAGCTGCAAAATCTGCTCCTCAGAGCTTCTGGCATGAGTGCTGTGTCTGAATGCATATATTCATTCTCTTTCCTCTGAGAACTGAAGAGCAAAGGAGAGGCTGACAACACTCTTATGCAGTGCCCTAGGGATCAAGGAATCCCAAGCAAAAGCCTGTCAGGAATCATCAAGCACATTATCCCAGCTGAGATTTTCAGCCCAAAGGGCTGTTCACAGCTAGGTCACTGACAGCAGCAGCTTCATACCAACAGCCTGGCTCCGTTTTACACTGAGTGGGATAATTTTGTCTTTTTCTCTCCAGAGCAGAAGACATGTAGGAATTCTAAGAGCATCTGAGGAACACACGAAATACTACTTTTGCAATTGCTCATAAGATTATATCCGAGAGAATATCAACATTTTATGTAAGAACTTGAAAGCAGCTTCTGGGGGGGTAACAACAGGGATTTGCTCAAAACACATAGAACTAACACTAAAAAATCCACCCACCAACACCCCTGATCTAATTGAGAAACTAATGAATGGCTCCATCTCTCAGAAGGGGAATCTGGCACAACCTGTCAGTGCCCTAAGGACGTTCTCACTACTGTTCCTGCTGTTTATACTACAGTTGTACAAAGCAAGGAGACAACGTTCTACAATGCTAGATGCTGTAAAGTACATACAGTACAATGTCAATTCTGTCCTGAAAAGCTTACCCAAACCTTGCAAACAAGACAGAACAAGTTACTGTGAAAAGGGAAAAGATGCAGAGCAGATGACAGCAAGATGATGACAATGATAAGGCCTGCATACACTCAGATGAAAAATAAATTGATGGCTCTAAGGTAGCTCTAAGAATCTCTCCTCTTTCGAAGCAGATAATTCAGCTTATTTCCAGTTGCCAATTAAGGTTGTCTTCAGTGAATGGCTTAATTCTCATGGGCATCCCATCTGTCCCATTCCTGGCCCTTCCCCCCTGTATTCCCTCCCCAACAAGGGTACTGAGACAATTTTAAAGAGGACAACATTGTTTACCCTACAGATGTATTTAGGTGATGTCCTACAGCAGTACAGGACTGAACAAGCCAAAAGTTTTTCTGCTACCAAAGCCTGTGTCACTGCTATTGCCAGAGAAAGCCAAGAAAGCAGTATCATATTTGTCCCTAAGGAATGAATTAAATGAATTGAATGAATTGTTCCAGCCAATTCAGAGAGCAAAAGAAAATGAGGTACTTTCATTGCTAGAAGTTGATACTTCGCACCATGATAACATCTTCCTATCCAAGGATCTCAAACTCTATAGTGCTAGCAGTCCTGTTACTGTGAACAAAGCAATTGTTCCTTTGTGTAAAACAAGGCTCTACACAGTGCAGAGCTGGTATTTTGAGACACATAACAGATCTAAAAGCAGTATCTGACCCCCAATCCCCCACCAAATACACCCATCACAGACACCTTCTCAGATAAGCATTATCAAACTGTCACACAAGACCCAGGCAGGGGCACTTTTGAGTTCAAGCCAGCAGAAACATCCTTTACACAAAAAGGGAATCTCAGACATCAGTTTGCAGAGCCCAGTGGAGGTAGTGCTGCACCTGCAAGCTAAAAGCAAGATGTCTTTCCCAGTCATGTTCCAGCTGGCAGGTGGTCAGGGAGACATTTCACCAGAAACAAAAAGAAGACACAGTGTCTTGAGAGAAGAACATAGACCAAAAACCAGCCTTTTCCTGTGTCTCCCGTTCACATCTGTTTGGTGTATCAAACTAACTATAAAAGTGATGGAAAGAAGAGTTTCCAGCCTGAGGGGAGTTATCACCAATTAATACTTCTGAGCTTTCCAAAGAGGCTTAAACAGAGTATTGCATCTACCTGCAGGCTGGAAGAGAAAGTTTCAAGCAAAGTGTCAGCCCAGAAGAAAAGCAAAAATTGCCGGTAGGAAGTTTCTTGGTCAAGAATACTTTCTGCTGCTTTTTCCAACTGAATTGGGAAAAAACAAACCAAAACAACAACCAACTAAACAAACACCCCCCAAAACCCCCCACACAGACTCCCTTTAAGATCCCAGAAAGTATAAAGTGGGATGCTCTGCACATTCCCTTTGCATGATAAAATGCATTAGCACAGGGGCCCTGTTTTTCTTCAGTATAGGAAAGATCAAGAAAACAGGATGATAAATAATGTATAGGAGGAACATGTTCCTTTAAGATATGTTGGCAAAGAAGTTAGGCTGGAAGAAGTAAAGCAGCATTAGTGTGTAATTACACAGAAGGCTTTCAAGAGTCTGCATTTCATGGAGATTCAAAAGCAGAGCAGAGATTTCTTGGGTTTGTAATGAACAAATACCAGTAGCATTTTAACATAGTTATAAAATCAGACTAGTCCTAAGAGAGGAATAATTTTACTCGTTTAGCTAAAAGATGTGGGTTAACTGGTAGAAGGGTGATTGATCCCTATTCCTGTAAGAGTCAGAAGTCAGTCAGATGAGGGGAACCTCAAGGTACTCCCAGGATTGAAAGCAGATGTCCACATGATTGGAACAAATGAACAATGGAATTAAGTGGGAGAAAAAATAATATCCTTGAAGACTGAAAACATTCTGGAAGGAGAATTGAAGAGATGAAGGTCAGCCCTCTGCAATCAGCAATCCCAGTGCTAGGCTGTGGATAGTGGTGGAATACGTACCCAGTTTCATTTCCTAGAAATAACTAAAAACATTCATTGCCTGCAAAACACTTACTACTTGATCCATACAGAGCTACGTGATCACACTTTTCAGCTCTGAAATTTCACTCAGGTTAAGCTAAACCCCAATAAAATGTTCTGAATTACCCATAAAAATAGTTGTAACTGGCACAAAGATTTGAAGTGACTCACGGTGAGGTGGGGCATTGCAGCGCGTGATGGAAAGGCCATGGTTGCTCTTCTGTGGTGAATCCAGCAAGAGAGGTCCCTGGAACACCACTCTTGAGGAGTGTGCCCTCTGAGAACAGTGTGGAGAATATCCCATACCTGTCCTTGACACATAAACTTCATTATTTCTGCAAAGATACTGGGCAGCCTAATACCAAGTCCCTTCATTTCAAGCTATTGCAGCATACTTCAAAAATACGCACAAGCCAATCCTCTCGCTTAGAATAATCTGGAACAAGGGAAACATTGGGGGAGTGCACAGAAACCTTCTGGAATCTCTCAAGGATACTGAGATTAAAGATAAAAATCAAAATCAAGCTTATTTGCTTGGCAGAGCTGTGCAGTCTTCAAAGCACACTGAACAAATGTGGACAGTTGTGTGAATGAACAGAAATCTGTTGGGCAGTGAGGAACCCTGGGAGCCAGAACATATGACACTTCTGTAACAGGAAACTATTACAAGCCTACACCATTATTGCCCATTGTTTATTCTCCAATTTAAGATTTGAAATGTGGGATTCTTTCATAGAATCATAGAATGGTTTGGCTTGGAAAGGACCTTAAGATCATCTAGTTCCAACCCCCTGCCATGAGGTCAGATGCCTCACACCAGAACATTGCGCCAAAGGCTCTGTCCAACCTGGCCTTGAACACTGCCAGGAATGGAGCATTCACCACTTCTTTGAGCAGCCTGTTCCAGGGCCTCAGCACCCTTACAGTAAAGAACTTCTTCCTTATGTCTAACCTGAACTTCCCCTGTTTAAGTTTAAACCCATCACCCCTTGTCCTGTCACTCCAGTCCCTGATGAAGAGTCCCTCTCCAGCATCCTTGTAGCCTCCTTCAGATGCTGGAAGCTGCTCTGAGGTCTCCACGCAACTTCTCTTCTCCAGGCTGAACAGCCCCAACTTTCTCAGCCTGTCTTCTTTATTTAAGAGTTTCACAGCTCTCAAAATGACTAAGCCTGTTTGAGCTCTGCTACAGGGACACAGTTAGATCTGCTGAACTCCAGACATACCATAAAAAAAGAAAAAAGAAAAGGGGGGAGGGGAAGACAGTGACTCGTTCTGAGTTACTCACAGAAAAACCAAAAATGCAACTTTTGTCCTGTCTTTCAAGCAGGAAAGTGTTCCACAGAACACTCCATGTGAACAAAAAGCCATTTTAGAAATTCACATCTTACTTTGAAAATAAATAAATGGGAAAAACATGATGTGCAGCACCTAAGTACATCAGAGGGTTGTGTTCTGTGGTGACAGTTTTGTTATAATGATCTTTAATCACTATTTATTCTTTCAAAGGTGGAAGAAATACAAAGAGAAGCAACGTGAGCAGTTCCAGAAGTGTGGAAGACCTCTTGCTCACCGTTTGGTTTTTTTAAGTATATATTGTCAGAAGTTTAGAAAAGGCCTTGTGGATTCAGCTTGAAAGTAGGTGCAAACCAAACCTGATCTTAAGAGATGCTTGAACGATAATTTCAACTGGGTATTTCAGAGCTACTTTGTCTTCAACTCTGGCAAAGAAATCCTGTTGGTGGGTGGAGGTCACTGTAGTCATGCTCTCTATCTTTCTTAAGCTCTTGTTTACTATTTGTTCAGCTGACTAATGTCAGTATCACTTTCTGTGGAAACTCATCTATACCAGGTGGAGTATCATGATTCCCAATCACATCAAATGCACAGGTTGTACCTTCATTTGTCATGAACTCTGCAACCCTCACTTAACAGTGACCACTGCAACTTGCTCAGAACATAGAAGTACACTGTTCATTCGTCTGATAGTAAGAGTTTAATTCCTGATACTATGTATTTTTTTTAACTTTGGCAGTCTACAAAGAGGGAAAGCATTTTGACAGTTTAAGCTATTTTATAAACAACAAAAAAATCAAAGAATCATAGAATGGTTTGGCTTGGAAAGGACCATCTAGCCCCCCCCCCCTGCCATGGGCAGGGACACCTCACACTAAGCCATGTCACCTAAGACTCCATCCAACCTGGTCTTGAACACTGCCAGGGATGGAGTATTCACAACTTCTTTGGGCAGCCTGTTCCAGTGCCTCACCACCCTCACTCTTCTTCCTTATACCAATCTCCTTATCAATACCAATCTCCTTATAAAATCTATGTAATAACAAATATTTCTGAGGTCTTTCAAAGTCAGTATTCATTCTAGTTATTAAACTACAGAGAAAAGTTAACAGTAAAACTAAACAGCATTGACTAGCTATTTGATTGTTGTAGTAAAATTGCCTTTATACTGTTTTGCATGAGCCTTCCAGATTTTGCCACATGACTCACACCAAGTGCAAATTGGAAGTACTTTATGGAGAGCAAAAGAGATAACAAGAAAATGGGATTTCTTGGTAGTATGTTATGTCATCTATCCAAAAGATCTCCTCTGTAAACAGATGTAGCCAGATGGCCTGTATCTTACCTCTTCTGCAAGGATGGTCAAACCACACTACTCCTCAACTGCTTGCTACCCTAACTCAAAAAACAAGATAAAAAAAGCTTTAAACATTTCCCCTCAGACTTGTGGCAGTATTTATCTTAGTTACACATTCACCAGTGAGAATCTCAGTTGTTTAAGTTGAGAATGTGCACAGGGCAAAAAAATATAATGCAAGTTGTCCAAAGTAGCAAGTTAAGCCTCATTTGGAGATTAGAAGGACACTGATGTACAGAAAAAAAACCAAAACAAAATCCACAAAAAACCATTAAAACTGTGGTCAACTGAGAAAGCAAGCTACTCCTATGCTTTGAAATCCTCTTCTACTACGGTAGCAGCAGCAGTACTACTCTACTACCCTGTATTACAGAGACTATTGTGAAATACTCTGCACGTTGATTTGCCTCAGAAAAAAGATAACAGGAAAGGAAACAAACAAGGAAAGATTTTGAAATGGGCATCAAAAGAGAGAAACATACAACCACTGCAAGCACATGCATTAGCAAGAGATCTTTAATGAAGCTGCCTGGAAGAGTTTTAGACATTGTGCAAGACATCATCAAGTTGGCAAAACATACAGCAGTTGGCTATGTCAACATGAACAACACTAAAGACCAGCACATAGCTTTTTCCTAAAAGAGTCTTTCACCATCTTGTTCAACAGAACAACAACCACACAAGGAGACAAAGCAGCTCAAATTCATACTCAGAAAAGGAAGAATGAGTGCTGCTGAAACCAGAAGCAGTCTTTGCTTTTGATACTAAGAGCCCTGATTAAGACAAGCAGAATTTAGGGGGTTTATATGCTTTTAAAAGCTCTGTTGCCCAAAGTGACTGCTCCACATGAATGTTTGTAACAGAAGAGGTACCGAACTGTACGAAACCCAGGCACGTTTCCGAAACATGCTCAGGCAGCCCTTGGCTAACCCAGTGAAATCCAGCATTCACAACATAATCAGCATGTGTCCAGCTCCATTCTCCATGTACCCTGCCTGTTTCCAAAAGCCCCCCTCAGGCTGGCCGTACTGGCAGTGTCCTGATGTACTTACTATTCAGTGAAGAACCTGGCAATGCCATACTGACTAATATCTTCTCTGTTCTCCAGCAGCTGGCTCACTGCATCCTCCATGTACGTGAGGACATGTCTTTGAGCTGCAAATAAAAGACAGTAAGAGACAGAAGTTAGAATATAAGGGGCCTGCAAAGCACAGAGCCAGACCAGCCTAGCTGTGTGCCTTACACAACAAGCCAACAAGCATTTGCTCCCTCAATTAGAGTAGAGGTTTCATTCTCCCAGATACGGATAGTCAAATTCCTGACCTAAATCCTGCTTTCTTTCCTGGCCACACAGAGTTAGTCATTAACAGTGCTGACCCTCTTTTAAAATCCCCTGAGACTCTGGAAGTGAAGGAAAAGGAGAAGTTCTGAGGCTGCCTCACTGGAAAATGCTTACTCAAGAGGAGTTCCTGATCTCTGTTCTGAGTCACTGCCATCTTTCCTATACAGACTGCCAATGCCATATCGATGGGGCTGTTACAGAGCTGTGGGTGTTCCCTGCCCTTCCCTCCTTACTAAAGCCAAATAGCTCTAAGGTTGTTCTGTAAAGTTTCTTTTTCCTAAAGGTGCAAAAAAAACCACATCTGTTTTCATACAAGCATCAGTGAATGTTCTTGGAATGGCAGGTGGGGAACACGTCTTAATGTCAAGAGAGATTTATGTTGCTCAACAGTCTCAAATAACTGCCTCAACCACACATCAGGAAATTTCAGAAGCGGTGGATCTGCCAGCATCCAACCACAGAATGCCACTCACTTGTAAGACTCCTGAGTAAAGATAGTTTGCTACAACACAAACAATTTTGCTGCTTTTACAGGAGGCAGACTCTCTACAAACCAAGCATTTGCCAAGGAGGAAGCAGCAGAGATTTGCCACTCAGCCCCTTTGATGTTTTTGGCTACAAACCAAGTTGAAGCAACAAAGAGCCGAGTCTGGGGTGATGCGCCAGCTGCCAAGCAGAAGAGCTTCCAACTCTGCAAGTTCAACAATCAGAAGACAAGTCACAACGAACCCAGGAAAATCATTCCTAACCTGGAAAGCACACAAACCCTGTTCCCAAAGCACACACCTCCATCCTAAACACGTATGCTACTGCACCTTTGCAAGTAGTGTCGTGTCCTAAAAAGAGCAGGAGAAAACCCTTAGGGGATATAGGAAAAGCAAGGGCTGTTCTTGCTCCTTGCCAATCCATTCCAGACTTGGCAGCATCATCCCTTCACCAGCAACTGGCCAACCTCAGACCCACATCAATATTCTTCAAACCAGTTTAATTTGTGCTTAATATCCTGGTAAGCATCAAGCTTGTGCCACTTCATACACAGCATGGAAGTCCCTTTCATCTTAGTGTGGGGCAAGTGGACTTCAAGAGAGACCTGGAAATGATTATTCCCAGTGGATACAGTGATTAAAAGTATGTATGAATATTGATTGCTATCAGGGGATTTCTCTGCCTAGAACACATTTCAGGACAATGGTAAAATTGGTTAAGCACACCCTGGAAAATACCTTGCAGCTGATAGCAAAATGGTGAGCCAAAGGTTCAAAGATATTATCTGGCACTAAAAGATGCAGGGCGTAGCTTTATTTAATTATTTTAATGCAAAGGAATAAATTTAATTTATGTGAGTGATTAAAGAAAAATAGCTCTGCGCACCTGTGTCCCCTGAGGGAGGAATGAACCATGCAGCTCAGGCTCAGGCTCCAGATAACAGCAATCAGGGAACTTGGTTTCAGCCCATGCTTTCTCCCTCTTCATCATGCAGCCCCTCATGCCCTCAGAAATAGTCTCACCAGGCCCCTCTTGAGCTGTCAGCGCTACCAGATTAAGCCAAGAAATGGTACTAGAAGACAGGCTTCCACTTCTCTCAGCCTGCAAAACCATTCTCAAATCCTTGTGGGGAAGTATACGCCCCTTTCATAGTACAGGCCCTTCTTTAGAGCCATGAAGCCCTTCCCTAAAAATCTATGGGAATAGACAGGCATGGTCCCACAGTGCTACACAGCATGATGTGGCTGACCTCTGTAACAAACACCTTGGACTATGCTCCTTGAGAATGAATTAACTTTCAACACAGAATTTCAGACATTTGTCACGCTTAAAAAAGGACACAAATATATATGGGTCACTGTTGAATACAGTCACTGGTAAAAGGGTATTTCTGCTAAGCTTTTTGTTACATGGCCTAAGGATCCTGGCAAAGAACATCTCTCTGTTTCCAAGAAGGTAGGTAGAGGTGTGGGGGAGAGAAATTGGTGATCAGAGAAGCTGAAGGAAATACCACTTGCAATCTCCTTGAGAAATGTCTCACTCCAGCTCTTCAGCTGCTGTTTTCCAGGTAGCACAGCTTATACTGCCAAACCAAACTCCAGCTCTGGCTTCCTGTTCGCTGGCTGCCCAGTTCCATGGGATGGTACAACTGGTATGCTGTATAACCCAACACAGAAAAGCCATAGAATCAAATCTAATTTGCAGGCAAGTTCTAGCAGGCCAGAAAGGCAAAATAAAGTGCCAGAAGTCTGGTTATAGCAAAAATAGGAGTTCCATAATTTACACAAATGGACTTTCCATTACAAACACTGGAACATTAACTATTTATGCAAGCAGAGTTAAAGATCTGTGGGTCGTGAGCAAAATAAATGAGCTGATTCAGATGGTTTAATAGGTTTTGAAAATTCAGGGAGATCCTGGTGTATTAGAACACATGCTGCTCCTATTTTTGAGGCATACTCTGCAATAATAAGGCAGCAAGTCCAAATACTTTGCTATAACAGCTTGCTGTCTCTATTTTCTTCCTGATAGAATTCCAGTATACTGCATCTTCCACTCAGGAGGTATTACAATATGTGATAATCCTCAGCATTTTTTGTTTATGGCTTATTGCAACAAAGGCTCTCCTCCCTACTCATAGAACACATTCCAGTGCAGTATTGGCTAAACTCTTCCATGAAAACCTATGCAACTATCCCAAGCAGTAAGTAAGTGTTCCTGCCACACTCATCTGGTAAGTGCTACTCTTTGCTGTCACATTTAAGAACTACCAGGCAGCTTTCAAGGAGGATCTGACAGAATAAGTAGAGAAGACTCTTGGGGCAGCCCATGACCTGATGTTCAGTAGCCACCTTTGCACAGAATACCTTAATTCTGCTCACTAAACCACTAGCAGTGGTGTTACACTTAAAGCCTCTGTCCAATCAGCAGCAACACGGACAGCACAGCTCCTCCAAAGCTGCTACTGCAGCACTTAGGAGAATGGCCTCTGATGGTATTATCACCACGTTCACATGCTCACATCCCACCATCATTCACATGCCTGATGTTTGAAATGAATGTTGGAATGAAGTTCTGAGCACTTTTGGCTCAGAACCCAATCGAGGGCTGAAGAGTGGCGGATCAATTCAAGCATGGCCAGACCAAGTCATATAAATCTCCTCCAGCTTACAGGGAAAATGCAAAAAGAGGATTACATCCACAGTCAAACCACAATCTCTGTGGACTTCACTGCAACAGATTAGACAATCACAACTAACGCCATTTAGCCATGACTGCACCAAATCATTTTGCTTGTGTATTTAAAATAGTAAATATAGTCCTTTTATAAGCCACAGAATGACCTGTTTCAATCTTCTTATGAGAACAAACAATCTGCTGATTCATAGGTTTGATTACAACAAGCATTAATACTTGAAAAATCTCAAAGGCAAAGGAAAATGAAATGCAAATAACATCATTGCATGACAGACAATATATGCACTCAAATTCTCAAAGCCAGAAATTCAGGAGGAAGGAAGGAGATACATGTCACCTTTGAGTAATAATAGTGCATATATGCCATATTTTTGTTATCAGCAGTGCTCAGGAAGAGAGAGGATTAAGACTTTAGAAGTAACTGACACAAATAGTGCTGTGGCATGTGATACCTACTTCAGCACATATTGACAACACAATCCCATTAACCATATTGGGTTTGTGTATTAGTTTCCCAGATTTACAACTTAGATGCATCTTCCTAATGCATCTAAGTTGATAAGGAGCTTCTCTTCCCAACAAGTTTGCCTTTCCTAAAGGCAGGAAGGAAAAACTGAAGATCAGTACATCAGCACACTTACCAAGAAGCGATGCTGCCTGAAATACTTGAAATGAATAGCAAATATGGGATGGTCAGAAGATGCAATAAAAATAGCAGCAAATGCTGCAAAAGAGAAAGAAAGTGTGTCAAACGACCTGAAGAAAGAGTATGAGTAGAATAAATTGGTATCAGGCAGTAAAACACACATCACATAACTTGTTTAAAGAAGCAGCAGAAGAGCCCTACAGCAGAGGTAAGTCTTCATTTATCAAATCAGCTAGGTACATCATTGCTCAACACTTCCTGAGAGACGACTTCTTCTGGAACATGAGCTGTCTACCAAAACAATTTGTACTGTATGCACATAAGAGGGCTTTTGATTTTATGGCTGCTTCATTCCTGGCATAACTGAGTATGTTGAAAAATCAGGAGTGGGAATACCTAGATAAGACAACTGGCTTTTATTAATTGTTTACCTCCTCCTCAACCGAAGTGCCGGAAAGACACACTATTCAACGCAATTCACATCAAATGATTCATTTCAGTTATCAGAAGTTCAAAAGCATAACAAATTTTAATATATTTGGAATATTTCTGGCATTCTTTAATCTCTGAGAGCGTATAAAGTAAAAGCTAAACACCCTTTCAGAATTTATTCTAAAATGGAGCTTAACTAAGGACGCTACTGTATTACCCACATTGGAAGGACACATCTCCAGTAACACAAAATTGATTTCATGCCAATATTACAGAAACAATAAAGATGCAAGAAGGAATTAGGAAGGATACAGAGTGTAAAAGTGGAAGTTTTTCCAGCATTAACGGTCTTTCAGGATGCTCTTTTTAATCTTTTCAGATATCATTGGGGATTTTGTCTCTTCAGATATTGCTAAGGAATGGCCTGAGCAAGAGAAGTATGTAAACAAAACAACTGACCTCAAAGCTAAAGCACTGCACAGCTGTAGCTCCTTCCAGCTTTGCACGGCTTCCCAGTGTAAGTTCCTGTTAACCCTCAGTATTTTTTCATTCTTGAAGGACAGCACATGTCATGAAGCACAAGTAGTCCTTGAGATACCAGAGATAACACTATGATGTGAAACATATGTCCTCAACATAAGAAGGACATGGAGCTGTTGGAGCAAGTACAGAGGAGGCCACGAGGATGATCAGGGGCTGGAGCACCTCCCGTATGGAGACAGGCTGAGAAAGTTGGGGCTGTTCAGCCTGGAGAAGAGAAGTTGCGTGGAGACCTCAGAGCAGCTTCCAGTGTCTGAAGGGGGCTACAAGGATGCTGGAGAGGGACTCTTCATCAGGGACTGGAGTGATAGGACAAGGGGTGATGGGTTTAAACTTAAACAGGGGAAGTTCAGGTTAGACAAAAGGAAGAAGTTCTTTACTGTGAGGGTGCTGAGGCACCGGAACAGGCTGCCCAAAGAAGTGAGAAATGCTCCATCCTTGGCAGTGTTCAAGGCCAGGTTGGGCAGAGCTTTGGGCACAATGTTCTAGTGTGAGGTGTCCCTGCCCATGGCAGGGGGTTGGAACTGGATGATCTTAAGGTCCTTTCCAACCCAAATCATTCCATGTGCTGTTCCTCAGGAACACACAGTGCCAAGTGGCCATACATCATAACTATACTGTATTTTGTATGTTCACTGTTTCATACTCAAATGCAAAAGAACTGTGTATTCTCCAGTTCTGGAGCTGTGCCTAGATCAGGATAGGATTTCACCTGTTACTTTTGAAGTTAAGGTGGAAGTCTTGTAGTGCAACAACAGCTTTAGGAATAAAACCTCTATCTTTTGGAGAAAGTACTAGACTGAATTTAAGAAGATACAAAATCTAACATTTCTACAAACAAACTCTTACACATCTGTGGGGAAGTCATTAATCGTTCACATTACAGTTCTCCTATCTATACAACAGAGCAAGGAATAATTAAAAATAAATAAATAAAAAAAAAAAGCTTTCTCTTCTCTTTTTAAGACCAGACTGTTTCAGCCAGAGTGCCCCGCTGAAGCTCATAAAGCACCTGACTAACAGGAGACTGTCAGCTGAGATGTCTGGCTAACAACATAACCTATACACTGACTATGCTGTTAAAGAAAATGATTGCACTTGGATTCTCCAACTCAGTATTTCTTAAGTTTGGTCAGAAGAAGAGTAAAGCCTCAGTATCTGCAAAGTCTGTACATAACTGAATCATAAAGTCATAGAATGGTTTGGGTTGAAGGGACCTTAAAGCTCATCCAGTTCCAACCCCCTGCCACGGGCAGGGACACCTTCCACTAGAGCAGGTTGCTCCAAGCCCGTGTCCAACCTGGCCTTGAACACTGCCAGGGATGGGGCAGCCACAGCTTCTCTGGGCACCCTGTGCCAGCGCCTCAGCACCCTCACAGGGAAGAACTTCTTACTAATATCTAATCTAAATCTCCTCTCTGTCCATTTGAAGCCATTCCCCCTTCTTCTATTACTACATGCCCGTGTAAAAAGCCTATCTCCAGATTTCTTGTGGACCTCCTTCATGTACTGGAAGCTGCTCTAAGGTCTTTCCAGAGCCTTCCCTTCCCCAGGCTGAACAAGCCCAACTGAAGTTCTCTGCCGGGAGCTACTCAGTTTTGTAAAAGCACCAATACCACAAATGTTCTTTCTAACCATGGAGCCTGAGACCTCTTATAAGAGAGATGAGGAAACATGACCATGTTTCTGGCACTTAATAGCCCCATGCTTTACTGATAAGGCACTTCCCTAACAGAGCATTTGTGTTCTTACATGCCTTATATTGGCAAAGGAAGAAAAGAAAGCACATCCCAGAGTTGGGGAGTAGAAGGGAGGAGAATCCAGAGAACAATAAAGTTCAGAAATTCATAAAAATCTACTGCTTTTTCTCCACAACAAGAAAGAGGGGGAGGGCACACAATGTGAAGCTTCACAAGACAGCTGCATGAGCAGAACAATACACTAAATGCTCCACTGCCTGCTATAAATAACTGAGCACTCACCAGTTATTAAACCATAATGAGGAAGGCATGGAAAAGTGTCTCAAACAGACCTCATTTGCCTACTGTAGTTCCAGTCTCATCCATCAAACGAGAAGCACATTTTCATCACTATCCCCAAACACTAAATGTTGTTTATTCAGTGCAAATACTGTTTAAAATGTCCTGCTTGTTACAACATCTTCATTGTAGCCTTTCTGCCAACTCCACAGACCTCATCTCCTTTCCTATTCACTGAGCATCAATCATCTCTGTTCTCCTACTTACAGCTTCACAATCATCGTAGCATGAGATGTGCTGCCCTGATTTTTATTTTCCAAGAACTTTGCTGTACCAAAGGTTTGCAATTATTTTTAATGTTGAAGAGTTGGATGTGGAAGAATCATTTCAAACAGAAAAAAAGATAAAAAAAAAAAAAAAAAGTAATGTGGCAAGTAGCATGGAATATTATTTTGGCCACTTATTTTATTTACTGGCCTGGTTTGATATTGAAAAAAGGGGATAAAAGAGGTTAGGGTGAAGCTTGAACATCGCAGGTCAGGAAAGACAGTGCCATCCAATCTGGGAGACTCAGAAAATACCTTATGTGGCAGCCTCGGGCAACACAATGCCACAGTGAAATCACAGAGAGTGAAACTTGCTACAAGCTACCTGACATCACACAACTATATTGACAAGATTTTGAGGCACACAATAGAAGCAAGCCAAAGAACGGTGATTTCAGAATGCCAGGTCAATGCAGAAAACATAAAAGCATCTTATGAGCATGTATGGGGAGGTGTGTTTATTGGAGGGGAGGAGAACTGGGTTTTTTTGGAGGGGTGGTGTTGGTTGGTTTTCAACCACTTTCATAGAGTGGTTTGGGTTGGAAAGGACCTTAAGATCATCCAGTTCCAACCCCCTGCCATGAGGTCAGATGCCTCACACCAGAACATTGCGCCAAAGGCTCTGTCCAACCTGGCCTTGAACACTGCTAGGGATGGAGCATTTACCACTTCTTTGGACAACCCATTCCAGTGCCTCAGCACCCTCACTGTAAAGAACTTCTTCCTTATATCTAACCTGTACTTCCCCTGGTTTAGTTTAAACCCATTACAACTTGTCCTGCTGCTACACTCCCTGATGAAGAGCTGCTCTCCAGCATCCTTGTAGGCCCCCTTCAGATACTGGAAGGCTGCTAATACACAATCCAGTAGGATCTATAAGCAGTTTGGTAAATTAGAAAATCTCACTAAAACAAAAACATTGTTATTAGCAACATTTAGAGCTAATAAGGATACCATCATGTACCAGACATCTTTTTGCCTCTAATAGACAGAAGATATTGCAATCTAAAAAGAAGGACATACTAAGTGATCAATAGAAGTGGCTCTTGTACAAGTTATGGCTCAACCTGACATGCTCACACGTGTCTTTTTCTGACCCTAGTGTCAGAATAATTTAAAAGTTTTTACAAAATGAAAAGGGAATGATAGATCAGAATGTTGAAAAGAGATAAAAGAAGGCTCACTTCAAGTAGGCCAATAAAGCTGCTTGCACCCAACAGTCTTGCACATCTCTTAGAAGTCTCATTTCTCAGCTTCAGCTGTGAAACAGAAAACTGGTTTATTCTTACACTTCAACAACTTTTAGTGTGCTTCCTAAGTTGTTTTAAGTGATTCAATCCTTACCAACAAGTTTCACACAAGTAAAAGTAAAAACAATAACATAAACCTAAAACTAAATTGGCTCATTTTGCAAGTTTCAGCCTAGAGCAACTCTGGAAAAGTTATGAGTCTCTCTGTTAATGTGTAGGATGAAAATGCTGATGCAGTGTGATAGATGAGCACAAAACCAAAGGGTGTATCTACATGGCACACTGTGATACTGTTCTCAAATACCTGAACCAGCTCCAGATTTGCAATCAGCAATAAGAACTTCAGCAAAGTGAGTCTCCTGAGACTCAGCCCAAACAGACCCCAAACAGAGCACTAAACACTTATTTCTGCCCTGAGTTTCCTTCACACACAATAGCATAGCAGTTATGTAGGTAGGCAAAAGTACCTAACAACAGCCTAGCAGCAAGAGCATAAAGAGATTCTACTCTAAGACAAATTAGATTACTCCTTCTCTAATAAGTCATCTTCCTTTAGCACTATGATGTGCTTTGAAATAAGTTAGATGCCTCCTCAATAACATTATTGCTAGGCAAAACAAACAAGGCTTTTTTAGCCTCCTCCCTGCAAGACAAGTTTTCCATTCACTGGAAGCCAGCAGTGTTTCTCTAGTCTTATGCCAATTCTGACTTTTAAGAGATGGCAAAATCACTGTGGAACAAATAGCACAAAACAATCCATTCCGTTTCTGCCCTATCCTTGTACCAAAAAGCCATGGTAAATTATACATACCTCTAAAACAGTTATTACAAAACAGCCTCTTGGGCCTAGAAAGTAACGGCTGAAGACTTTCACTTCAAAAATACTGTCTTGAACACATTCCAAATGCTTAGTACTTGTAATTCATCTCCTCTTTAGCAATTAAATGAAGTCATATTGACTTTATTCCATCCTAATTATTTCTATTTGACATATTAACACTGAATCACTTTGTTCCTTAGTTTCCTGGAACATCAAGCAATAACACAAACTGTTAGAGACACCTTAAAAGGATGCAGGCTGTAAGAGAGCAGCTGCTTTATAAACTAAAAGATTTCCATTTTATGTGGGAAACATTATCAATATTGTCTTATTTCAGAGGAAAAGGTGACATTCAAACCATCTCGCAGCATAAGAAGCGCACTCCTTCCGATGTTGGGAAATGAGCATAAAATAAGGCTGTTCACATAGCAGGTCAGCAAAGCAGGTTGATAATGGGCTAAACGAGGTTACAGTCTGCCACAGAGCCGCTGGACGTTCCCTGCCACTACTCACCCCGTAGTGTGACACCACAGGGAGCTCCCTGTGCCCGAGAGGGCCCCGCAGCCCTCCCACCTCAGGGGAACACCCGGAGAAGCAGCACCCTACAACATCGACCTGTACCCCGCGGTGCTGCCCCCTCCCCAGCCGAGAACGCGGACACGGAGTC
>NW_009944881.1:0-62901 GCF_000696875.1 Nestor notabilis
TGTATCAACATATAAAAAAATAAGTCCTTGAGAGCCTCAGCTTGAAGAAAGAGGTTTATGGTTAATATGTCTGTGTCTGTGTTCTCAGTGGAAAAGGGTGATGTGTAGAAGTGTAAGTGAAAAGAAAACACAAGCCTGATGCCATAAGCTCTTGGATAAAAATGTGCTTCACTGGCTTAACGTTTAAAAAGCATTGGCTATCTTCAGTGAGGTTTTGCTGGGCTGTGGTATCAGGCACTCTTTCTTGCTGGCATTTTAAACTCACTTTATCATTGATGAACACTGATTCTTCTGCCCAACAGTAAGGCAGGCAGCCATCTGCCCATCAAGCTGAAGGGACAGGAGGCAGTGCTATAGCTTCCCAGGGAACATGAGTTAAGGACCATATTTGATTTAATTACGAGGGGTAAGATGATGTTAAGTACATGACACGTAGTGCTATAGACCTGTTTTCCTGATATTGATGGATTGTGGTGTTCACCAAGCAGCCTGATTTGCAGTTACTCAATTTGCAATGGGTAAATTAATTGAAACAAGGGTAACTTACTGCATTGTGGACAAGTACACGGGTTTGGGTTTTGACTATATTTAATGTGAACTGTAAAGTGATGTTGATTTTTAGTGTTTCATTTGTTCGCCCACAGTAGGTGACATAGCTGTTCTGGGTAGCAGCCACTGAAGTCAAACCAGTCTATTTACTATGAACTTTTTACCTTGTTTCTAAGTAGCTATTCTTTAGGTTCACCCATCAGCTCTTCCTCATAATGTTTCCAAACAGCAATCTATTTCATTCTCCTCCTTTGTCTTTGGGTTACTAAATCTATCATCTTACTGGAAAGCTTACGGTGTTGTCACAAACTGCACATTATGCCCTGGATTAAGGCTGTTTAGCTTGAACGTGACAAGTTGTTTAAAAACAGACTGGTTTATGCTTTGTATTCATTCTCCCCTCCAAAACTGCCTTCCATAACAATGTAAATAAAGAACTCCCAGAACTGATACAGCAGAGCTGGCACGGTTAGAAGAAAAGGTTCAGCTATTACTCAATTGACATTAATGCAACATAAATCTTAATTATATTGAAAAAGCATCAAACCGCAAGGTTTTAGGAGATGGAGTCATTAGATAACAATTTACAGTTGAACATTTATCTTCAAACAAATTCCCAGGCCTCCTTAATTTCCTTTGTAGTTGGAAAAGGGTTGGAAACCAGAGGTGTAATATGGATTCACTTTATGCCTGGCTCTTTTAGCAGTATCCAAAGTTAACATGGGCTAGAAATTGCTAAAATAATAATTTCCAATTGTGCAGATCATGGGCTTAACCACATCTGCACAGGACAAGGTTGCAGATGGTGTTAACAGCTCCTGGGTTACTCCTGCATGCTGTCCTTTAGCTGCGAGGAGCCAGGTCTCTGTCCTGCTCACCCACATCTGCGTCGCAGGACCGTGACGTGCAAGCCGTGCCCAAAGTGGATACTGGGTGTGAAGTTCTTCCTTTGAATCCACACCCACTAGAGTTTTCTCTCCCCAGAGACATTTTCATTTCCAGCTGCTGAATGGCAGCAGGATTCGAGATGTTGTTTCCAAAATACTACTTTTTTTCTTTTGATCAAATTGCTTTCAGATAAAAACAGCAAATAAAATGGATGACAAGGGATTTTAGTGATTTCTTTTCTCTCTCAACTTTGATTTACCTCATAGTTGCCACAAGAGTGCTGTAATTCCGTGTGCTGCACCACTGAAGACTGCAGGCAAAGGATTAAAATAGAATCATGGAATGGTTTGGGTTGGAAGGAAACCTCGAAAGCTCATCTAGTCCAGATCCCCTTCCGTGAGCAGGGGCATATTCAACTAGATGATGTTGCTTAAAGCCCTATCCAAACTGACCTTGAATGTGTCCAGGGATGGGACATACACAACTGCTGTGGGCAACCTCTTCCAGTGTAGGCAATAGGCAGTTTTTCCCTTTTGGTGTGAAATATTAAGAAATCCTTTAAATTTAAAAAAATAAATATCAGTATTAAATTCCTTTTTATACAGAATCTTTAGTTTCTCACATTCTTACTTGAAAAGCTCCAGCCTGAGCTTTATGTGGGAGCTCTGTGCATTCGCCCTTTGACACCAGCCCTCCTCTAGATTGCCTAACAGCATCGCTACCAGCTCATTAGTCACTTGGTTAAAAACTTGGCCTCCCTCTCCTACACCTTCATTAGGACATTTCTTCCTCCCTAAGAAACCCTCTGCTTTCTCACCACTGCTAGCAGAAGAGGTAAAGCAAAATCATCACTCTACATTGAACACATCCAGGAGAAGTCCATCAAAAGACACCAGAGGATTAGGCAAGGCTGGTGTCTAAAGCAGCCCCCTGCACCCCGATGCTGAAGCCTGCTGAGTCTCAGGCTCTGCCCGGAGGTCAGACGACTACAATTAGCCAAGAGGGGTGGCACAGGTAGATAAGCTTTAATTGCTCAGTCTGGTTTCCAGGGAGCTTCATCAGTGGTGTGGTTTCTCTCTGGAGTAGCTTGAATTGAGGTTAGAGGGAATAAATGTTGCCAACCCCATAGGGAGAGGAGCAAGTGAGGCTTGGAGCTCAAGACCTGTAGATGGGCTGGTGAGAGGCAGCGCTGTACAGTAGGAAAGAGGAGATCTCCAGGCATGGCTGGAGATGCAATTACATGTTTGGGCACAGAAATGTTTGTGCAGCAGGGGAAAGTTTGATAGGAGTGCTGAAATATTTAATGCACTTGGTTTATCATCCTTTTCCCCTAAAGCCTTTAAAAAAGAAAAGGCAGTAGAAAGGAGAGGGAGCAGTTGTAGTTTCACAGATAAAAAGTGAGCTCTTGCTTTTTATTGTTAGCATTGCTGTCACCCAGCAAACGCTCCTCTGGAGCTGGCTGACCTGCTGCAGAAGGCTATAAAGTGGCAGAAAGGCTACATCACTTCAGCTAACAGAATGAAGGACATGGTGTTATGGCTTTGTTGGGGACAAGGATGCTCTACGTGTGCTGAAGCAGTGTTCTGCATCCGTGTTTATTGTTTGAGTGCTCTTTTCTTCTTCATTGAGTGTATTTTGTCATTGGTGGTCTTCTGTCGATCACTTAGCCATTGCTACCCAGAAAGGCAGGAATACGAGCAGGTTTTATATCTGAGACTATAAATATATGATCAGATCTTGGCTGTGTTAGCAGTCTACACAGAAACCTTTTCTGACTCAATGACTGGTAGCAAAATGTTTCTGTTCCTCATTTTAATACTTTAAATGCTGTGATTTGCAAGACTGTAAGAGCTGTTTGCAGCATTCATGGACTGCCAGCCATTCTGCAAAGGGTTTTCTGGAATTTTGGAGGATTTAGTACCTGGTTTCCTTTACTATGTGGGCAACACCAATAACTTCAAAACCTGTTTAGGAGCCTGGCCTCAGCTTTTCCACCAAAATGACATGTTTTGTGGAGAATGAAAGTGGTACTTAAATGTGCAGACTACTATTTTGGGGAATTGGGAAAGGGTGGAAGACACAAGGTGGTCTGAATCCTAAGGAAAGGACATGTGGTGGGTCACCTCCCGTGGGGCATCACTAACCCTCTGCTCTCTGCTTTCCACAGGCCCTCCAGGGAGGCGAGGGAAGCCCGGTCGGCGCGGAGAACCCGGTAAGCATCACCCTGCCCCAGTAACGATGCTGGGTACCCCAGGGGTGTCTGTGGGCTGTATGGGAGCCTTTTGGTAGTGATGCTGGTCACCTTCATCTAATGGGCTGCGGAGTGGGGGCTTCCCACAGCCCTGCGTGATGGATACAGAGGGTTTTATAGCAAAAAACAAAATAAGGAAAAGAATCCAACTCAACACATTCACTGATGCTTCATATTTTATCCATCCTTCTGTTGTTCCCTTGTAGCATTCAGACCCATGTTATCTCATCCAACAGTGAAGTGGGGCTGTTGAATTAGCACGCAAACATAGAAACCCCTCAGCCATGCTTGATCTGTCTTGTTCCCTGCATGTGAGGCACTGGAATAGGTTGCCCAAGGAAGTTGTGAATGCTCCAACCCTGGAGGTGTTCAAGGCCAGGCTGGACAGAGCCTTGGGTGACATAGTTTAGTGTGTGGTGTCCCTGCTCATGGCAGGGGGGTTGGAACTGGATGATCTTAAGGTCCTTTCCAACCCTAATTAATCTATGATTCTATGTGAATGTGCTCATGTATTGCCTGATGGTCCCATGTGTGTGATGGATGGCGACTGCACTTCAGAGTTGGGGATAACCAAACCTCAGCCACCAGCCTTAGGCACATCCCATGAGCGCTCAATGTGCCCTCAAACTGGGTGAAACCACAGACTGACCTCAGTGGGAATCTTTATTTGAGCTGTTTAATTTTATGCCTCTCTCATTTTGGTATCTGGTGGTTTTGTTGTTTTTCCTGTCTTGTGAAATGAGAAAGCACAGATCCCATTTCAGCTGGGCAGAAGTGCTGTTTACATTCTGCTGTTAGGGCTGAAGTGCTGTTGGAGAGGGGAGAGATGTGGTCGGCACTGCTCTTTCTAAGGAAATCAGGCAGGAATGTACCTAGAAAGCCACACAATTCTGCAGCTGCCTCTGCGTGGTGGGAAGCAGCAGATGAAACTTTACGCTCCTTGGATCTTGAGTTCTTGAATGTTGGGAGAATGGATGGGGTCCGGGTAGATCTTTACTTACCAAGGAGGCTGTTTCCTGCTGTCACTATAGCAAATACACGGCTGGGTTTTCAAAGGGCACCGTAGCTTTCTGATCACCACTATTCTAAACAATGCTTCTAACTCTGGGGAGATCAGGGGGGTTTGTGCTGTGGACCACAGGCTGATCCCTGTGGAAGGCTGATCCCTGTGGAAGGCAGCCCTTTCCCTTGGGAGAATGGATGGGGTCCGGGTAGATCTTTACTTACCAAGGAGGCTGTTTCCTGCTGTCACTATAGCAAATACACGGCTGGGTTTTCAAAGGGCACCGTAGCTTTCTGATCACCACTATTCTAAACAATGCTTCTAACTCTGGGGAGAGCAGGGGGGTTTGTGCTGTGGACCACAGGCCGATCCCTGTGGAAGGCAGCCCTTTCCCTTCTCTCTTCCACTGATGGTATTTCACAGCGCATTATGTGTGTTCTGAGATACTTTTGCTCCTGAAGCATCAGGAATTACTCATGGCCAAGGGACGGATACTGCACTTGGGGTGCTAACAGATTCCCAGCTAGCTTCATTAAGCCCCCTTTCACTAGCAGCTGGGCTGTAGGAATAGCCATCAGGTAGCTTTGATTTTCTTTTGTTTGTTGTCTCTTAAGTATCTCTGAGGGCGTTAAGGAGCACAGTGGAGTTCAGCATTCATCTAAGGGCAGCTGGTGAGGCCAGCCAAGGAATTTGGGATTTATATGCAGGCATTTATTGTCCAGGATGTGTCTCTAGTCCATACAAAAGTTTGGGAGGTAGCACTGAGCTTGAGCATGCCCTTACCCTTCGCTCCTTTCTCCCTATTTCATACAAGAGCTTCTGCAAAGCAATGTTTGGTCTTGTGCTGTAGCACATCAAGTGCCACTTGAGCATCCCTCTGATGAAGGGGAAGGCTGCCAGGGAATCGATGCAGGCCCAAGCATTATAAAATAAGAAGGAAAAAAGTCATTAATAACAACTGATGATCTTTTTGAACTTTCCTGTAACCATGGAGGAAAATTGAGGACACTGCAGCAGACATAAAGTGCACACACACACACTCCCAATGGGGCACATCAGTTAAATCCATCTAGTGCACTGCAGCCCCACGGATTGCTCTGCTGCGCTGTAGATAGGAACATGGAGAGCAGACATCCCTCTGTATATTGGTTTTGGCCGAGCTGCCAGATGTTTATTTTCTCAGATAGTTCAAATATATATTCCTATATTTGTTTGAGGATCTGACCACACATAAACCAGGTCCTTGTTCCTTCGCTACAGCTGATAAACGTGAATAAAACTTTGTTTGTGTAGCACGATAGTGTCCATCCCCAGGGACTCTGTGTGGTTATTGCTTTACAGCCTCCAGACAAATGCTGTTACAGAGCCAGAAGGCTCAGTGCTGGTCTCAACCCTGCCAAGGGGAGCGTTTTTTCTGGCAGTTGTTGAAATGATCATGTTGAAAAACTTTGTTCTGATTCATATTGAAACTTTCAATAGCAATCTCTTAGAAACAAGCAGAGAAGCTTTTAAGAGATCATTCTGTGCCTTTTAAATTGCATCCTCCTCTTGATTTAAACCAAGCCTGAATTTTACCATTTTTTCTTCTGCTGTGATGAATTCAGATAAAGAAAAGATTAATCCAACAGCTCTGTTTCTCTAAACTAAGAATTCATCATCCTGAAAGCCTACAGGGACAACAGCTCTCTGCCATAGAAAGACACCGTACAATAAGATTCATTTTAAACCATTTCTAGGGGAAAAAAGCAACTATTCAGGCCATTTGGAAATAAGGCAAGCCTGGCTGTATGTGCTTTGAAAAGCACTTGCTAAAATGTGAGGGTCAACCACCATTGCTGCTTCCTGATCCTCCCCAGGGAGCTGCTGAGGCCAGGCGGTGGGTCCCATTGGGGCTTGGCTTGGTTGATTTTGTTGTAGAGAAGGATGAATACAGCAAGGTTTCCCCCTCCACGGAGAACCTGTGGGCAGGGAGAGCTGCTCCAAACTCCAGCCTTTCCTTGGGCTTCCCATGGTGGCATAAATGTCACAGGCATCTCTTCCCTGAGCTCAGGCCAGGTACCTGGGGGAGCATTTCTGCTGCTATCAGCCCAGCTAAACAAACCAAGGAGTAACTGAGCCAAACAGCTCTGTCCAACTCGTTTTATTTACTCCTGTCATTATCTGGCCCCATGGGCATCGCCTCCTGCGACAGGGAAACAACAGGACACGTGTCCTAGAGGTGGTCACAGGGGTTGAATCAGTGCAGTGACAGTCACCTGAGTGCCATCAGCGTGGAAGAAATTACTTTAAAGAACCAACTTATTCTGCTGTTGCTATCATGAGGTGAGGAAATCTACACCAGCAGCATCCTTGGAGAGCTGTCACTCACTGGGCTCTCTTCAGTCCAGTCCAAGCTCCATCCCTTCCTACCAGGATCAACGCACAAGTCCCGTCATCCGTATTCCTGCTCATGAGCATCAGTGGTTTCTTGCACAACTGGAAAACAAGCACAGCCTTGCAGACCCACTGTGAGCAGTTGGTGTATAAAACGAAAACTACATTTTGATACAACCTTATGTGGGATTTGCAGCCTTCTCTGAGCACGAGGTGGAAGGTTTTGGAGCACTAGCAGTTGTGGTTGGTCCTGACAGCCAGCCTGCACGTCTCAGATACAGTTCCCTCCCCGTGCCAAAGGCAAAATCATGGGTGATGTCATGTTAGCTTATTTATTCAACATGATGTGTCCCAGTGAGGACACAGTTCAACTGCTGGAGTGAGCATCTGTGAAATAGCACTGATTTTAGCAGGGAACCTGGGAGGTTTTGCTTCCCCTCTTGCTTCCAGCTGGTGCTGGGTGAGCAGGATGGGGTACAGTCATGCAGCCCGCCCAGGGTTTTATGTTTGTTTGTTTTCCAAGATCCATCCATACCAGGGTGTTCCTGAAGGGTGGATGAATGGATCCAGGATTTGGGCATTTAGTTAAAGTATTGGTTCAAAGTCTCTGCACAACTAGATGGTGGGAGATGATGCTCGTATCTGCCATAACAACATGCTACTTTCTTCCCCTGGCTTGAAGATTGATCCAAACACTGATCTGAACCTCAAAATCCCTCAAGGCAGGAAGCAGGAATAAATACACCTGAAATGTTAAGTTTGGGAAGTCTCTGGGTATGTCTCTGCTCTCCTCATGAGAGGAAGAGCTGGTTCTGAATACAGACACCCAAAGGTGATGGCTGCAGTGTTGGGTAGCACATGTTTGCATCAGCAGAAGGGAATAAACATTGGATGTTTTAGGCACAAAATCACCCACGCAGGTAGTCCCAGAAGGGCATTTTTTGTTGATTTCACTGGAAAATGTTGACCTGTCAAAATTGCTCATTCTGGCAGAAAAAAACCTGTTTGCAAAATTTTTCCATTTCAAAAACACTTGTAGGGGAAAGGTTTTGAGGTGGTTGAAGTGGGATTAAAGTCCTCTGCCCCACCCCGCTGCTGTTCATTTCCAAACTTACATTACGCTACAACTGTTTCTTTAGTTTGGATTTCTAACCAAGTTTGGCTTCTAAGAGGGCTTTTTGTGGGGTGTGTTTGGGTTTTGGTTGGCTTTGGGTTTGCTTTGTTTGCTTGCATGGTTTTGGTTTTACTCTTACAGCTATTCTGTTTTCAGAAATACCCCAATTTGGAACAGGGAAGAATCTAAAGCTCTTTTTAAGGAACAAAAGCAAAGCAATTTCTATGCAGAGAAATGGTATTGCTCTTCCAGCCCCGCACGTACTCAAACCCTGTATTTTATGCATTTAAGACCCTTCCAAACCCCTTAGCCGTGAGACTGTGTAAATATACAGTCGTAGCTCTTCAGTAAGTGTGTGTATATGTGGGTAAATCAGGCAGAACTTTGTATTTATTTGGGGATTTTCATTGCTCCCTGTATTTCTCATGACGTGTTGCACATCTGTGCCCTCATACCCACGACTGCTTTGGCTTCTACTGAACTTCAGAGGCAAAAAAGCTAATCTGTCCCATATTTGCTCTCAATAATGAGCCTCTCTGCTAGGAGAGAGTGTTCCCTGTGCACAGCAGTGCTGAGGCACACACTGGGATTATTAAGGTCAGCCCTTAGTGACAAATACCCCTTTTCAGACCAATGTAGAACCAATATCTGCAACTTCCTATGACTGTAGCAGTTGTCCTCCTTCCTTACTGACCATGTTACTCCCCTTATAGCATCACGGATTAATAACTGTATGTATGCACATATTGTGTACGTGTATATATACATATGGTTTTTAAATCATCAGTTTTCTAAGGCTTCAGCTGGCCACAGATATCTGTAGTTACCTTAGGGATGGATCCTTTCCCCATTAAGGGCAGCAGCCAAGTCCCCTCTGACTTTTGCTGTGCTGTTAGAAGTGCCTGGCTGGTTTTGTTTCTTCTGCCTGGCCGTGCTCTCTCCTGTCTTGGCAAGCTTGCATGATAAATGATTTGCAGACTAAAGAGAAATGGTAGCTTATTCCAAAATTCCCAAGCTGCAAAAATACTTGGTAATAGATGACTGTGACCTGTCATTTCCCGTATGTTTGTGTGCTGCTGGGGATGATGCTGCTGTGACCCGCTAGGTCTTTGGACGTATGAAATAACATTAGTTAGTCAATGAGGAAATCTGGGTCATTTATTTGTAATGAGTTTTGATTTTCACCTCCTACTAGCACAACTGGAATCTCTTGGTGTTTCTAAATATCTCCGTGCCTTTGAAGATTCAGGTACGAGGTTCACTCATAGCAGTAGAGCAGTGATTTATGCTGCAGGTCAGGGAAAAGCACAGCACATTTCCCTTGTTTAGAGCAAATCAATCATAGAGCAAAACCTCTGCATTAGCAGGTTATTTTGCCTTTCTTCTCTTCCTTCTGAAATAAGCCCCCAAGTTAATTTGTTGAAGAGTTTTAAATACATGCAGGCTGTTTCCAACTTTTACTCATTGTCATAAGAATTTCCAAGCGGTTTCATTCTTCCTTTCAAGCTCCCAAACTGATTCTCACTGGTCAAAATTATTAGCAGTAAATTCTGGCAAATTTCTCTGAGAAGAGCACGTCTCTTGTGCAATGTGCCCGCATCAAGGAGATGGCTGGGTGGGGGCAGCCCCTAGATACGTGATTAACTTTGGGATTTAGCATTGGCTTGCAAAATCTTTGACTTTCTTCCATAGGAAACAAGTGTCTCGTGGCTTGGCTTGTGAAAAAAACATGTTCAGCGAGCCAGAAAGTCATGTTGTGCTTGGGAGGAGGAAAGATTAATTCAATGGATTTAACTTTATGCCTTGATGAAGATATCTTTAGCCCTGTTTGGCCAATAACACAGCTAAAGATGAGCATAACTCCACCGATGCGAATGGAGAGCATCCTGTGTTGCATATACAGCCACACACATGCACCCTCCAACTTTGATTTCTGCGTTTGAGAGGAAAGTGTTTTAAAAGAGCACTTGTCTGCACTTGTTGGAAGAAAAACAGTAGCTGAGAATAGGAAAAGGCAACGAATTCCAAGGAGATTATAATTGGTATATGATTGAAATCCCATATTAAAATAATTTCCTGCCCATTTCTTATTTGAGACTTAGTTTTGACTTTTCTACAGAAGGGGTTTTGTGGGTGGCTTGGCATAAGTGAGTTAATAAATCAGGTTTATGATTCTCAGTTAATAAATTGGCGTAGAGCCACCAACTTCTGTATTCATAAGAAATTAAACCCAAGAAAGCAAGCTAAGAGCCCGTGTGAATTTTAGTGCTAAAGAAAACAGGCTTCTGGGCATGGAAGGAGATTTGGAGGTTGTCTCCTCCCCTGCATGCTGGCCGGGTGCTTGGCCATGGTGCGCAGAGCTGACCGCGTTAAGCTGACAAAGGCAGGTTAATGGGCTAATTCTTGGCAGCAGGCGCTGCCTGTTGTTACTTGCTTCTTGCTTTCAGTCCTTATTCTTAGGCTTTTCTTGGGTTTTGTTATTCAACTTTTCAATGTCTTAATTTTTAAACAAATCTCGAAAACCTCAAAAAGGCATTAGCTTGAAATATGCTTCTTGGTTTATATTCTTGAATAATACAACATGAACCAAGCTGATATTTATTCCCCCCTCCCCATTCTAATTTTTCCCACATTTTTTCTTTTTTAATTGTGATTAGTTTCTGGTTTTGATCAGGCAGGAAATGGAGCATGAAAAAGCCCTAAACAGAGAGCTATAGGCTGCCTCGCAAACGGGAGTGAAATGTGGATTGCATTAGATTAGGGGCTCAGCGTTCACCTCTGCAGCACCAGCCTGGGTGAGCAGTGGGAACGCTGCAGAAATCCGAGTGCCAGGCGGTGAAGATCCCTGCACCACAGGGGAATACGGGGGGATTTACTATATTTATTACTTCTATTAATCACGGTTTCAAACTGTGGCACCGGTACCCAAAGCCTGTTGTAGATGTGATGGATTATTCCCTGGGCAATATGCTTGAGCCCACCGTCTGCCTCCGAGCATAGCAGGGGCCAAGTGGAGGTGACACAGGACTGTGGGGTTGTGTGACCTGTTTTGAGGTCAGGGAGGGATGGGGACCAAATGACAGTGATGTTTGGGATCTGTGGCAGCTGTAGCAACATCCTTGCTGGGTGCTCTGCACTGCACTGCTCCTTTGGCTTTTGCAAGTGTATTTCCAGCTTCCCTTGTGTAAACTGAAGAGTAAGCTCCATGGGGAAAATGCACTTTTTGCTCATAAAATTCCAGCTGTGTCTGCTTCTTGCTGGCACTGCTGTGTGGCTGCACATGAAGCCTCAGTCTCTGAACATGGGTGATGCCTTGTGACATGCCCAAGGTTTCATGTGGGGAAAGGGAACAGAGTCACACTAGGGAACAGAGTGGTTTTATACCCCTTGTAAGTACTGCTGTGCCAGTAGCGTGGGTGAGATGGTCCCACAATGGGAGGATGCAGATGGTGTTTAAGTGTATGTGGGAAGTCATTCCATTGGAATTGAACTGAAAAGTACTGAACTGTTCTAATTTTGATTCCTGCTTTGTGCTGTTACCAGGTTATGCATTTTCATTGTAATGAAGTGACTTTTGTTTTCTTTGTTTCTTCTTTTGTTTTCCAGGACCTGCAGTAAGTATCGTGGATTTTACTGTTGGATCAACAAAGTTAAGGCTTCCCCTTCCACCCTTACCCAGCCTTTCCGTGTCGTTGCAAAAGCACAGCATAATTTGGTAGAGGTGTGTCAGGAAGCAAAATTGGTACCAGATGCTGCTGGGCTTTCTGATGCTGTTTTGTTCACATTTGTAGACAAATAAAGTGGGGGGGGGGAGGTTTAAAATGTTTCACTTGCTGCCCCGAGGGACTTCCGGTAATCTTAAACCCAGAAAATACTCAGTTAAAAGAGTTTTCCCTTTAAAGAGTTCTTTAACTTGCTTCCATTTAGCAGAAAGTGCTGTACTAATATTTTAACGTTAGGGGGTTTATTGGTCCTACAGCTCTGTCTTGCTTTTCTTATCTGTTGTGTTTCCATCATTTAATTTGGGTTCAGTAGGCTCACAAGGGGGACTAGAGGGAAAGCCATAGCTTGCTTGCTTCTCTTTGAAGTCTTGGGGGGAATAACGAGCATTCCAGCCAATGCAACCAGAGAATTTATGGGGAATTTGTTGTTCGAAAGGGTAATCATTGAAAATGTGTCAACTCCTTCTTCCAAATGTTCAGCCATGCCTTTGGTTGTGCCACCACCACGTCCAAATCTGATGATCTCCTGCTGGTTTTGGAGCGAGACGGCAGAGTTTCATTTGTGCCCTCTGAGTTGCTGAGAGATTGTTAAAAATGAAGTTATGCACATTAGGTGCTTCTGGTTTTCTACCTTCCGTCCCCCAGAGGACGAGGAGAGGTGCAGGCTGTTTGCAGCCACGTTTCCTTCACCGTCATTGCACTAAGATGTTTCTTCATGTCATTCTCTTCCTATAGAGCCTCGCTGGGTTGAAAGGGATCATTTCAGGAAACACAGATTTGCTGACTATGCCTGGGCTAATTAATTTCCAGTTCTGAAATCGCACTAAAATCCAAAAGGTGACAAGGGAAGGCACACGAAGCACGGGGGGCTTTCACAGTGCCATGACTTTGGTTCTTTTGGGTTGGCAGCTCTGCATTTGGGTTTAGTCAATAGCTTTCAGCCCTTTGCATTTTTGCTTCTATTCCGAGTTGATCTTTTAATGTAAAGACTTAAGAGGAATTTAAGCAAAATAATTATTTGGCCAGGTTTTGAAGGAGCAAATGGAGAAAATTTAACAGCTTTGGCTCAGTCATCCTTCGAGGAGATCTGAATGAATTCGCTCTAAAAGTTGTGCCCAACGTTAGCAATAGATCCAGGACTCTGGCTCCAGAAATGCAGACAAATGGATTTTTCTTGTTAGTTGCTGTTAAGAAACGTAGCCTGTCACTAAATTCATTTTCCTGTAAATACTCTGATGTTAAAGACTGCAGCGCAGCCTCTCCAACCCAAACAAAAGTGGTTCTGTGATTGACCTGGGAATTTCCGCGGGAGCACCATCGGGAGGTGACTTCCCATTGCCCGTGGCAGGTTACAAGTGAAGAGGACACAGTCTATTTAAAACCCCAAATATACATCATTTAAGGGACG
The DNA here is from genome assembly GCF_000696875.1 of Nestor notabilis. Lineage (NCBI taxonomy): Eukaryota > Metazoa > Chordata > Aves > Psittaciformes > Psittacidae > Nestor > Nestor notabilis. The sequence goes on from NW_009944881.1 coordinate 13,309, forward strand.
TTTTCCTCTTGATTAAAGTACTTTGGCTTATTTTAAATGGCTTTATTAACCATTTTGGTTCTGCTCCTGCTCAGAGGCTGTTTCCAGCCCACACGCAGCCGGCTGGGTTTTGCTTCCTCACGTGTGCTCTCTGCTCACTTTTATTGGATGTGATTTGACATCGGCAACATATGGTGCACTATTAATTTTTCTTTGTCTCTGGTTGGTTTCATTTCCTGGTTCCCACGGCACTATTGAATTGCAAAAGGAGCACAGGGGACATTTAACACAAACAAGACCTTTATTTTCCTCCTCTCCCCTTTGCCCATCTTTAAAAGACAACTCCTGGTTTAGCCTAATTTAAGTCCTGCATTTTTAGCATAAGCAGCGTTTGCCAGAGACTTCTTTAAACATAATATATAATAATAAAAGTCCTAGAACCCACAGAACCACAATATTATTTTATTTCAACAGTACTGTGTTTAACTCTATTAGTTTCTTCTGTGTCTTGATTTTGGCCATAAGGAATCGATTACATCTTACATGTATAGCATTGCACTCTGCTAGAACTCTATCCTCAATTCTCTTGTTCCCTAGTAGCAGTTGTTCTGGTATTTTATTTTTTGGCTGTCATAAGCTAGTTGTGTGTATGAAAGTATTGGAATTTGTGGGACATGATTTGTGGCTGTTGGATGATTGATCGTCCTGTCTGTGAGTAAGGGGTATTCTGCTCAGATGTGCTATAAACCCTCTGTTTTGGAGGGTATTAAAATCACATGCTGGGTAGGAAATTCCTACAATTGAAGGGTAGACTTACCACAGATTGTAATTAAACATTTACAGTCCCAGATATTAACAACACTTTATGTATTAGCATGCTGGCTGGGGAACTCACCAGCAAGCGAGGGCTGGGAGTTACAAGTGTTTCCCATTTATCTGTGTGTGCTCCAGTGCCATACGTCTCCATAAAAATCCCCCTGTACACTATCCCAAGACTGTAATTTGTTAAATAGGTGGTTGTTGAAGTCAGTGTTGTTTCTGGCTGAATCAGTAGTGCTGAAGGAGGCATTAAGAGCTGCAGGGGCACTTAGCAAGAGGGAGAACCCCTGTGCGTGGTAGGGAAGGGGCTGCCAGAGCTATTTCATGCCATAAGAGATGCATGAATCTGACTGTATATCCACAGCATGCTGACATAACCTGTGTTTATGGTAGCAGATGACATTGCTGTACCACATACACACTTTACTGCCTACTTGTGTACCAGCTAATACTTAACAGCTCCTTCCCGGGAATCTGGCTTGCAGCAGGCTCCTCTGCTGTAGCTCACAGCGTGTTTAATGGCAGCTCGAGCTGTAAACGCCTTTGGGACCCCCCTGGACGAGAGCAGAAAAGGTGAAATATCCTGAATGTGTTGTGTTTTATTCTGCTGATCTTGCAGGTGTTAGTAGCATCTTAAGGTCTTTCCCCGTAGCATCAGCTTTTCATTGCAAACTAAAGCAAAGCTTAGAGGTGAGCTGGGACAACTGTCTCCATGAGGAAACTAATGGATCTAAATGGGGGAAGCCTTCCCTGAGTCAAGTGCTGGGATAGGAGTTTGAAGCTCGGTGGTTGCTCCTGCGCAGATGGGCTGTCCTGGCTGCTGGCTTGGCAGTACCATCACCTCCCCAGCCTGTCCCCAGCTCCTGGGTGTTCTCATACCTTTTGGTGCCACATCCCAGAGCAGGTCTATGGCCAGGATCTAGTGCATAGCCTACACATCCATGGCTTCAGGGCCAGCAGGGGCTGAGCACAGGCAGAAGGGATATGGGGTGAGCTGGCAAAAGCCTTGGTAAGTAGCTGATGGAAATCTGGGCAAAACATGCCATAGGCATGACCTTTCTGATAGGAAAATTGTCCTGAGAGGTGTCTCTGGAGAGATGGCTGATGGCCCCATCTCCTGCCTGCTGCTATGTGTTGTCATGCTGCTACAGTGCATTGACTGACTTGTTATCTCACTTGTTCCCCCACCACAGGGGCAGTCAGGACGTGATGGTTACCCGGTAACTCTGCTATTCCTTTTATGTTAATTCTCTTCTACTCTGCAGTCCTCTCCATCTTTTCCGTGACACTTGATTTTCTTTGCCTGTCTTGGTTCCTTTTTCCCCCCTTTTTTCCCCTCCCTCTCGATCAGTGATTTAGCCCTAAAACAGAGGAGCCTGAGTATATTCTCCATTAATGTTTATGGATGTGAAATACTTGAGCTCATGGTGTTATTCACACTCTTGCCTAAGAGTTCACTGTACTGCAAGGTTAGTGAAGGCTTTGGGGTTTGTCCCACTCACAGCTGTAGATGGCCAAATCTGGGGACACTGATGGAAGAGCTTCAGGTGTTGAGAGAGCTCCTCATTTGCCCATGTCCAAAGTGTTTTCCTGGGAGCAGAGGTGTCCTGCTGAGCCTGTTGGCAAGGAGAGGTTTTGCAGAGGCGAGGAGGAAAGGTAATTCAGGAATCACTGCCCTTCCCATGCCCATGGGCAGCACTGAGATGCTACTGTGGTAGAGGGAGGTGTCTTCTGGGGGAGGAATAAAGCTGGTAACTTGGGGCTGTTAAAGGCTCTGAGCTGCCTTCTGCAGGAGGAGGGAGACCTTGTTCTAGGCAGATCCCAAACAGCAACTCCTGTAGTCCCCGTTAATGCCCTTGATGGCTGTGGTGCTCTGAGGGGCTTGATGGCTCGTCAAGGAGTAACTCCTGTGCAGGTACTTGGTGTAATGACTTGGTAAAAATCATTGTGTGGATCCTTCGTGCTCACAGCACGTTTCCAGCTCTGCTTCTGCTGTTTGAATGGATGCAGTGAGTCCGTGCTGCCTGATGCTCTAGAAGGAGCTGCTTGGCTATTTGCCCTGCTGTTCCATTTATAAAGTGAAGCAGTTAGCCAGCTCCTTCTTGTGGTTAATGCCCTTTTTTCCCCCTTTTTTCTTCTATTTCCCCAAAGGATCATGTTAGGAAAACTCACTCCTTGTCTCTGACACTTCATGCCCTGGTCCGGTTCCCTCTGAATACCCATAAACCACAGAATCATCAATTGGGGTTTTGTGTGTGATGGAGCTCGAGGGAGGAGGATTGGAAGGGAAATAGAGCTGTGTTCAGTTTTCCTTCCCCTGGATCCCTGTGAGCCTCCCTGGGGGGGGGACAGCAGCATTTCCCCAGTGGCACCAGTCCCAGAAAGAGGTTAACTTTGCAGAACAAGCTGTTGCAGCTGTAACACGAAAGTACTTGGATCTCCATCAGTTGATACGAATAAATTCAGCTGAGTATGAGGGAGCGCTGGGGAAGCCTGTGAGGGAACAGGGCTGCTGGTTTCCAGGGGGTTTGTCTCCCTCAGGCGGTACCTGCACGAGTGGTCTGTTGAGAATAAAAGCTTAATATATTAGGAATTAAGACGGGAGACTGTGCTCCTGTTGGGCTCTTAATAGCAGTTCTAGGGCAGCTTTCATCTCCTGCGGGATGTGGCTAACCGCTGCTGGATTAGCAGTGCCCATGGCAGGTTTGTCTCCTTCTTCTCTGTGTTAGTCTTACTCTGGCAAAGCTTGTGTGTGTGGTTTAGTTGCAAAGCTCTGAAAGCCAGAAACGCTGAGAGGAAACAGTGACTTTTCCTTAGGATGGACCATCATGGGCATCGTGCCCAGCTCCTGCTGGCGGAGTTTGGTGCTGCTCCAGCTCTCCTGGATGCTGTCAGGACTCGCAGTGGTGCTGCCACATCCGCACTGGGAAGATGACTTTCATGTCACCAAAGGATCTTCCCTCCTCTCTCCTTCCCCCCAGGACCTGCAGTCTTACTCCTGACTTTGCAGAACTGGCTGAGCCAAACCCAGCAAACACTGAATTACTGCATCCATGTGGCTGTGGCTACGCTAATTAGCTTTATTTAATCAGGAGGTGGTGATAATTGCATTCCAAAGCAATATGTGTACCTGAAGGAGGAGGAAACTAAACACAAAGCAGGCTTGAAAGTCCTATAAACTAAACATAAAGCAGGCTTGAGCAGGAGTATATGGACAGGCTTTATTTTATGTATATATATGTGTGTGTGTATATATATACATATTTATATATGGACAGGCTTTATTACATCCAGTTGTGTAGCCAAATTGATTCAATTCAGTTCCCTTCAGGGTGATCAAATAAACTGAGCTGTTTCAGGAAGTGGATGTGGTACAAATGCAGAAGCAGCAAGGGGATATTAAATGGTGTTTGGTGTCAGGGATAGATGGACATGTCTTGGTTAACAGTGCTTTGAGTTTATTTGTGAGCTGCTGGTGTATAACCAAGCTGCAAGCAGTAGAAGCTTTGAAGGGATGAAGTGAACCAGAGCTCTGGAGATGGGGCCCAAAGAGAAAAGGGATTTTATAAGATGCTTTCAATACTTTGATACTTAACTTCTTAAGAGGAGGGGGTTGTGCCTTACAATAAAACTTTACAGCAGGAACAGTTTCTTCTTTATGAAGTTCTGTAGGTTTATTATTATTTTTTAAACCCCAGAGAGGATTTGGTTTCTATTTTTAGGCCTATGGCATATTCTACTAACGTTGTCATAACAGCTATAAAGAATACTGGGGTTTGTTGCTTTTCCAGCCCTGTTTGACTTGGTTTTGATATCCCATTGAGCACAGATATCGGCATATACCTCAGCAGGAGTTTCAGTGTAGGTTCCTATGAGCGAAGGGCTGCATGAGTCTGTCTTCTCTCCTCGCTTCCCAGTAACAATTGAACTTGGCCTATTTCAGCCAGATTTGACAGCAGGACAAAGCCTGTGCAGATAAACAGTTTAGTGTGAACTCTCTGATATCAGGGGCAGCTTAAGGGAAAAAGCTTTTTGATACCTGTGGTGAGTTGTAAGTTCGTGCTGCCGTACAGACGCCTTTGCCATCTCAGACGTCCCTCTGGCTCCTTGTGCTGGTGGTGATGGGCTGGAGTAACATGTAGGTGTGTCGTGGATGGTGTTCTGGGATGAACCAGCAGCGTCGGTGACTGAAAACTACGGGATAAGTGATTCCTTTATACAGACATCCCAGATTAATTGGTAGTTACAGATTGATTACAGGGCTCTACTGATTCACTAGAGATGCAGTGGTCTTAAGGAAAAATCGGTGGTAAAAATGCTGCAAAATGAGCAGTTCAAGTGAGAAAATGACCATTTTCTAGACAAGGTCCTGAGCAACTGATCTACCTTTGGTTCACCCTGCCTGGTGGTGGTGCTGTGCCTGCAGCCCCCTGCTCAGTGACCTGCTGGTGGCTTCCCATCACCAGCTTTCCTGAAGAGATGACAGCAGCTTTTAGATGGGATTGACGAGGAAAATCTGGATGACACCTTTAACCTCTGCCAAAAGACCACCCAACCCATCCCCAAACCAAAGCCCTGAAGCTTGAGCTTGGCTTTGCACGAGCTGGAGCAGAGCAGAAGCAGATGTGCAGCCACTGCAATGATGGAAATATGTTTCCTATTGGGCAGATCCAGGCACTGGGGCTGGGATCCCCTGGGATTTGAGTCGAGCCACGCTTTCCGAGGCAAGCAGCGCATCAACTTGACGTGCTGTCAGTGCGTCAGTGTGTTGGGGGGCATTTGTCCTCATAAAGCCAGGAGAGGAGCAGAGGGCTTGGCCGTGCACAGGGATGATGCAGTGGGGCTTTCAGCTGCTTACGTTAGCAGGGCTGGAGGGGAAAAGAGCAAACGAGGAGCAGATGGAAGAGCCAAGCTTTGCAGCTGACCTTTCAGTGCAGGAGGATCTTCACGTTATGTGGCTGTTTAATGGAGTCGGTGTATGGAGGGGAGAAGCAAAGGTTGGGTGGTGCTTTTAGCAGCCTTGCCCCTGTCCCTTCCCCTGCCCCATGTGGGGATGGGTTTATGTTTTTATTGCCTTCCAACTCCTCAGCTGTCCTACATCGTGTTTCTTCTCTTTCCCATTGAGATGCTGCATTTGCGGTTCACCAGAACCCGTTCCCTTCCCTCTTCCCATCTACTGGAGAGGCCTTTAGAAGCCAAAGTCTCTGTTTCTTGAGAGTTTCATCTGCCTCTGCTACTCGTCCCTCCCTAAAATCGGTCCCTGCTACACCGCTACGTGACATCCCGAATGCGGGGCTGTCACTTCAAGTGGGAAGAAACCTAAGAAATGAAGTTGATTAATGAGAGGAGTTACTTCATGTGCATGTCTTCATTAATAAAAAGCAGAGCAGAGAAGAGACTTTGCAGGCAAAAAAAGTATGATATGAAACAGAGTTGTTTCCTATTTTATACATTCTCCTTTGAATATTAGCATCTATTTTTAGTTGAGCAGAGTGGTGTTCATTTTGTTCCTCTGGTGTATAAAGTTTGAGTTTTGTAAATCACTCGTGTTGCCTGAAAGAGCCCAGGCGTGCTCCTGACAGTCGCTTGCAATGATGGGAACCTTTAGGCAAGGTGGGGAGAAAAGGCTCCAAGTTCTGCCGGCTTAGAAGTAATGTAGCTTGTTACTCAAAGCAATTCAATATTGAGTATTAGTGTCCTTTTCTAATGATAAGTAGCTACGCCAGATTAATCAGTTAATAGACTTATGGTAGAGGAGAGGCACAAAACAGGCTTTGCTCAGTGCTGGCATGCCTTTGGGGAATAATTGCTCAGACAAAACTGAAATACTCTTGTGCAGCCTGTTCTTATGTTGAGTCTATCTCAAGCTAAGGAGCTGTTGGAGCAAAGCACCTCAGCATCTTCAGAAGCTTTATTCTGGGAGCCCTGCACAGTGAGCTGGTATCTTCCTTTGGCTGCAGTGTTGTAAATCCAGAGTTATCCACTGTAATACAGATAGCTGGAAATTGACTTGTAAGGGATATAAACTCTGCTTTTAATTAATTTCCAAGGCATAAAGTGAAGCCAAATGTCTTTTTTTGAGCTGACGTCTGGGAGATGGGATGGAGAATCACATGCAGAAGGGAAGTTGGCTCCTTGACTCACAGGACCCCAACACAGTGGAGCGCTGTAGCAGTGCCTTTGGTCGCAGCTCCAGAGCTTGGCCCTAACTAACAGGGTTTGGGGGTTTCTCCCCTCAGCAGTCCCGAATCTCAGTGCAGATAACTGAGCAAGGGAAAGCCTGTGCAACCGCTTTTTGTGTGACCCATAAATGTATTATGAATGCAGATGGGCTGATGTGTGAGGAATAAGGAACACGTGCCCAGGGCTGTTGTTCCTGGTGGTAGTTCCTCCATCCCATTGTGGTCCTTCAGAGTTTACCAAAAAGCTCCAAGACGTGCACTTGGGCATTTTAGAAACAACACCACCAGAAAAACAGACGTGGCATTAATAATAAACAGCTTTCACAGGAGAACTGCAGAAGTAGCTTGGAATTGGCCTTGATGATGCTTCCATCCATGCAGTAATCTCCAGCTCCTGCTTGGGCAGCCTGGGAGGGTTGCAGAAGGGAGTCGTGAGTAGCTCAAGATTGTTCCATGCCCAAATCAGAACAACAGACAGTGGTTTAACTCTTCAGGAGGGCTGCCAGAAATCCCATGTGAGATATGGGAGACCATGCTATGTGGTGAGATCTCATGGAATTCTCCTGGTTTTTCACAGCAGGCAGATGCTTTCCAGACCCAGGGTGGTAGCTCATGCATGGACACGGAGTGCCTGTACATTGCATGGGTGTTTTGGCTGGTTGTGCATGCACAGAATTAGAAAATCTCATACTTAACATCTGGCATCACTAGACTTGGATATTTTCACATACTGTGTCATGTGATTGGTATCCATCCTCAAAATGAAGGCTTCTGTTGGTAAGTAGCTATTGAGCTTTCTTAGGTATGTTCGTGAAGGTCATAATTGTAATTTAGGGTTCAGTTCTTTGTTCTTGGGAATATCTTTACCCATAAACATTCAGACTTCAAGGAGCATCTCCTGTGAATGAAGTCATTTGCACACATACTTCTCCCAGTGAGAGCCCAAAAGACAGAAGTAGCAAACATTCATTTTACAAGGCCAACTCTGTAGTCCCAGTCTTCTTTCCTTTTATTTTAATATCAGTTTTGTGGCCAATCCACGTAATTATTTGCCTAGAGGGGAAAACCTCTTTAATCAGGGAAAGCAGATCCAGCGTATTTTCCTGCTACATCCGTTTTACTGGCTCTCTGATGTGGAGACAACAATGATTTTGTAAAGACCAGCTCTCCGTGGCAGCAGTTGACTTCTTTCTTTTGATTTAGAGGTAATTCTTCCACAGGGAAAATAAAAAGTCTTTTATCCCACCCAGTAGAGGAACTGCAGATGCGTTTGTTTATCTGCTGCAGTTCCAGTGTCTCTGGCCTGGGAAAGCAGAGGGTCTGGTGAAGGTGCTGATGACAACGACAAGGAGAACTTCTCTGCCTATATTCACAGGCAGATTTCTCCTATGGGCTGTGTATGGCTTTTCAGGTGATGACTTGGACCCAGCTGGACATCTTATCCCAAGCCCGGGTCGTGCAGGGGGAGGCTTGGTGATGAGGGTGGCTTGTTGGATGGAATATGGAAAAGCTCCTTCACCACCCGATGCCTGGTTGAGGCAGGGATTTGGTTTCTGGCTTCTTGGTTGCTTTTCCTCTGGTTCCCTACTTTGAGTGCAGGTGCTGGTGGGTCTTCATCTCTGTTTCCAGTGTGTTTGGGCACATCCACGTGGTGCTGAGGCTTGGCTTGTAGGCAGAGGGAAACGGAGAAAACCCAAGGAGTTTGCTCGCTGGCCACAAAAGAGAGGTAATCAAACCAGCAGCTGTCAGCCGTGGATGGCACTGATGTGGAATGAATATAAAGGCAGTAAGAGGCTGAAGCATTTGCTTGAAATGTCAATATTCTTCCAAAACAATTACTTACTGGCTTCAAACTTGCATCCCCACCACAGAGGCCATCTTCTCTTGCATAGTTGGATATCTGAAAACTAAGAATCCAAAACCCAATTGGGCACCAAATGCTTGAAACAAGCAGTTGCTCAGAACACATGGAACTCATTTAAGCTTCAAATTTGGGACAAGTTAGGGGACTCTTTCTTCCATAAAAGCACTTTGTTGTTTTGGAAGAAAACTGGTGCAATGTGATGCACAGATGAGAGAGCTCTTGCTACTGAAGTGATGCTCAGCAGCAGATAAGCTGGTGGGGCATGCCTGCCCAGGCATCTCAGCAGTTTCCATTGGGAAGAGGGAACAAACCTTCTCTCTTGTGGCATATCCAAGTTAACTTGCTCTCAAACCCAAGCAGCATCCGTGCAGCTCCAGCCCAGCGTTGGCTTTGGACCAGTCAGCGTTAGATTTGCTTCCAGGTGTTTTCTTGAGCATCTTTGAGAAGTAATCCAGGAAATCAAGGAGAGAGCACACATGGAAGAAGGTGCCTCTTGTGGTTAAGGAAGAGGCTGCTCCTGCAGGGGAAAAGAGCCCTTTTCTCCACAACAAAACCCTGATGAACGTGGTTGGCATGTCTGGAAGACAGCTGAGAACTGGAGAGCTCTGGTAAGCCCATGCTGGTGATGCAAAGGAGGGACCGAACTACAGGCAGAGCCCAGCACTGACCCATAAACAGTCTGAGGATTCTTTTCCCAGTTTTGTTTCTATTTCCCAAGGATTTTGGATATCCTTGCAAGTGTTTGTGACCTATGGAAAGGAGATGGGCTCTGCTGGATGGTGGCTGCTCTCTTGTGGAGCCCCATGGTCTGGTTTGCATTATGGGTGAAGCTTTTAGTAAACTACTGCTCCTTTCAGCTCTGTTTCCACCAGAGAATGTGCAAGGGCTGCCCAGCAGAACGAGCACAGCTCTTTGTCCTGCATAGAGCACAGAGTTGTGGCTTTGGGTTGGTTTATGAACACTCAGCTCTTACCAGGCTGCTGCTGTTTGCCTGACACCTCTGTTGGGGGATTTATTGCTGTCAGCTCAGGCTGGGGACATGGTTCCCCCTAAAGAGATGTTTCAGAGGAGCCTTTAGGGGTTTGGTGATGCTGAGCCCCACCAGACGCTGTGGGCAATGCCTTGGGGGTGCTTAGGTGGCCTTTTTGGAATGAAATATGGGAAACAGATTTGAGCTACCACAGCCATGGGCAAGGGGAGCTCAGCTCATCCCACTCCCTGGAGCATCCCCATCAGGGTGCTCCCCAAGGCTGGGGTTGGATGTTACACATCGGACTGTGGTTTGCAGGGAGATGGGTTTTGGAGAACCCCTAATTGCCCTCCCCTGTAAAATGAAATAGGGTTTTCTAGCAAACAGGAGAGCCTGGTCTAAGGCCGTGCAGGCTGGTGGCAGTAAATGGAATACTGGGTGATGGTTTCCCACTAAACTCCCAAAACTCGGTGGCGGTGAATTGTGCCCCAAAGTGTTGTTCACCCAGCACGTGGGGCAAGACACATGTACAGGCAGAAGTGGCTGTGCCTGTTTCAGAGCCCTCCTGCATCTTGTGCTGTACCACATGTAGGGTTTGGTGTGTCGAGGGAAATTGGATGAAAACAATGTGCAACATCTTTTGTCACACAAGTGCTTCCTGCTGTGCTGTGAGTCCAGAGCTGTCCCACATAGGAGCTGCCACTGGTAATACTCATTCTCTTACCTCATGTTAAATGTGCTGGTGATGACTGACATTTAAAGTAGCTTTTGATCCAGGAATACAACTTCGTGGCTAAATAAATGCTTATGTCTGGCTTATCTTTTACTTCTGTGACATCTTGCTGCCATCTCAGAGAAGACTATGAATCTGTTGGTGCTTGTGTGCAGAATGCTGTGGTCTCAGCGCCTTGCCGTCAGCCTCAGTTAGGGTGCAGGGGCCACGAGGCTGATCTGGGGGTGGCAGCAGCCCTGGGTTGGTCAGAGCAGCCCCTGAGCTACCTTCTACCATGGCTGGGGGGAATCTGACCTGCCAGAGGTGCTTGTGGCTGTGAAAAGGTATGAGCTAAATCACAAAGCTTAATTCATGGAGAACTGGGTGAAGGTCCTGTGTAAATGGCTTCCTGTTAAATCTGGCAGCGGGTGCTTGTCCCAGAAAATGGGTTTAAAAGACTATCCCATGTGGGATAACCAAGCTGGCCAAGCCTCCCTCTTCCAATACTCTTTATTCCATATTGAAGGAAAACACACTGATGTATGACATGACAAGTAATTTTAGTTTTGAAACTAAATTAGGCTTATAAACATGAAAAAAATAATCAGTGTGGCTGGTTGGGCTTATAGCAGAACTGTAGAACTATGTGATTTTCTTCTGTGTGAAGAAAAGCCCATCACCCAGTAATGAGAAAGTGGTTTCAGGTTTGGATGCAGTCATGAACCAAAGGGGGATTTGTGTTGGACAATACTGAAATAGCTTTTTCCAAACAAAGAAATAGAAAATTAGGAACAAAAGATTGTTATTAATGATGTTCATGCTGGAAAAAACATATATACTTTTAAGTGCAGGGCTGTTCTCCTGCGCAGCAATCCCAGTCCAGTGGAACCATCTGTGCTGTATAAAGTTAAGCGTGAAGCTGTCACGATTATAATGATCTTAATGCTTAAACAAGACAGCTTTTGGTAGGACTGTTTCCAATGCTGTGTCGTGCCACAGGCTGACACGATTTTAGGGGTCTCACATTGGGGACCTCAAAGGTCAGGGCAGATGCTGGTGGAACCTGCCACCAAGGGCTTGTCTGGGCTCAGAGCCATTGCAGGCAGTGTGTGTGCAGGATAATTCCTCATAGGACTGATTTCATACATGGAGTCTATCTCTTCACATGTATTTAAATATACTTAAATGCAGTTATTTGGAAGGGCAGATGATGACTGTAGCAGAGGTGGTATTGGATGGAGTGGAAGCTTGTTCTTATAAGGGCTTCTGGTCCTTGTCCATTGAGGGCTTGAAGAAGGGAGGAGATAGCGATAACTGGGGACGAGGTGCCATCCAGAGCATCTCTTGTACTCTGTTCATTCACAGTTTGCACAGGGATTCTCAGCTGCTGTTTAGAGGACTCACATTTCATTTCTCAATCCCTCTTCTCTCCTTTTCCTTCACCTGGGGTGCTCAGAGGAGCCACAGCAACCTGGCTGCCTCTCTCCACTCTCCTTGTGATGGCTCTGGCAGGACATGCTTGTCCACAGCTTTCACCAGAGCTTTTCTCTCACACAACAACGTGCTGAGGAGCCCCATGGCCAGCAGACACTGCCCCACTGGCGGAGATTTACCACATAGCCTATAGAAAAGGGTGGACTCTGCTCCCTGCCTCCAAACCACGCTGCTCAATGGCCCTTCGCAGGGATAATAGGATATCGCCGTGCTTTGTTGCTCTGACACTTTCCTCTTGCTCCGGTGTAAGATTTGGCCATCTCTTGAAACCACAGAGGCAGGGATTGGAGGCAGCCCGTTGAATCTGTCCAAGTCTGACTGCAGGGCTCCTTCCGGCCCTGTGCTCATTTTTAGCAGAGCAGGAAATATTAAAAATAACCATGAGGGAAGATTTCCCGACTCAGGATTGTCCTTTTTAATCATCTATTTCCCTCCCTTAAAACTCCTGTAATGCTGCTAAAGCAAGAACCTCCCTGCCAGCACCAGTAATGGCACTGGAGGAGGAAGGCAGAGGGCCAGTTAGCTGGGCTGGCCCCTGCCTTGCTGTGAGCCAGGGGTGAGGGATGTATGGGGAAATGCTTATTGCTTACTAGAAGAGGTTTTGCATGTGAATTGGAGCTTCTAAGATCCACGTCTTCCCTTTTTGGTGAACTCAGAGCTGTTCCCAAGCCTTCAGCTGATCTCAGTGTTGGGTGAATCTCGTTTTTGCAGTGACAGATGACATTTTGGTGCTAGACTCAAGATTTCTGAGCTTCTACTGCAGAACAAAATCAGAATCTGTTTTAAAACATCCCTAAATGTAGTCGCTTCCTCTGAAGCTGAAACGTTGCATGGCCAAACCAAGGTGTGCAGCAAGAGCACATGAGATAGTGACAAGCTTTGCTCAAGCCCCAGTGTCTTATCTACCTGTGACTATATTCTCAGCAACATTATATAAGTATTTATTGTTAAATAATACACCATTAATGTATATCAAAATGTATATCATTATATAAATAATGTCCTCACCCAGGCAGTGGTGGTGGGGATGCGCTATGGCTTAAGTCATTATGCCTGCAGGAACACCATGTGCCTGCATTAGAGTTTGTGATGGGTAAAGCCAAGGTGAGTAATTGCAGTTATCACTCAGCTCAATTCTGCTCTGGCATGGTCAGAAAATGAGATCCGAGTTGATTACCAGTTAGGAATGGGTTCTGGTGACCGCTGAATGGTGTCAGCTGGGACCATATCAGTGTCATCTCCCTTAAAGCACCCAGGATCAATGGATTTCTGTCTCACTTGGCCAGTGCACTGATGGTTTTAGTCAGAACCATGTTTTGGGGGAAGTTGGCTGAATTTTCTCTGCCTTGTCTTAAAGCATCATGTTTGTCCTAAGTAGAAAGTTCATCCCCTCTCAATGCAGTGAGTGTTTAATTACATCAAGTGTGATCGCTATGTGTGATTTGGAGCGAAAGGTTGTAATTGAGACTAGGGAAAAGCAGGAGTGAAGCTTATCCCTGGGCAAAAAGCACAGCATGAAGCCACTGTAATGCTGTAATGGGGTGGCCAGAAAACTCACCTTTTTCTTAGACTTCATACTGGTCATTAAAGTGATTTTTGTCCCCCCTGAAATGCTAACTTCTCTAGAGGAGGCTTTTGACTTGGGGAATAGGGGGTTACTTGTTTTCCTGTTCCTTAGTTATCAAATAAACTAAAGATTGCTTCATCTTTAATTAAAATGACATGGAGCAGAAGTCAAATAAAAGACAATAACAACCTCAACACATGGGTGCTCCTGAAAGTTGCAGGCAATCAGAAGCCCAGATTTCAGATGCTCTCTCCTATGTTACACATGCAACCCTCTGGCTGGAAACCCTCCCTTTGCTCATGTAGACGTTTGGCTGGGCAGGTAGAGCTCAGTCAATTAAATCTCCAGCCCAGACTAACAAGACATTTGAAAGTCTGAGTTAGTCTTGTCCATTCAGCAGCACAGCTAGCCAAGGCCCTCTTTGAAAGCCCCATGGGTATTGTTTCTCTCAAGCATGAAATGCTTTCCCTCAAACAAACATCCTTTGAATAGGCCATTGTTTTTCCTTCTGGATGTGCCTTTGTGGACTGATACAAGAATAGCTAAAAGCTGATGAATTGGCATTGTAAATTTAAAAAAGTCTGGATTCTACTCCTTTGAGAAGTCGAATATGCTCAAAATCTGTGCTCAGGGCCCACACCTTGTCCTCTGGAGGTCAGATAGTTGCATCAGGTGAATTACCTCAGTCATAGTTTCAGGAAGAAGCTCCATGGGCCAGATGTGTTTCCCACCTGTTATAATGTAAGGAATTGAGGTGAGCTAAAGTCTGGAGGGGTGTTAGGGGGAGAAGTAGTAGTTTGGTTGTGACCTGTAAGACTTTGCGTTGACAGATGTGCCTGCATTCATTTATATCTTTCTTCACCACTCCGTAGCAGTTGTGCATTGCTAGTCCCTTATGAGAAACAACGCACACCATGTGAACTGGTGTTTGTTGCTTCAGAAACCTGGGATGTGTAAAGAAATCCCCATTTATTTTCAGGTGGACATCTCTTGTGCAGGTCCCCCAGTCCTTGTAACACAGGTACCGATGCCCTGCCCAGGATTCAGCTACCTGGATTTACCTCATCTTCCTAACAAAGCTCTGTGTGTCCAGGGTTTCATATCCTAAACCCCATCACCACAGCCCCTGCAGACTGATTTATTCCTTATCGATGGCCAGAGCTGTGAGCTGGAAGGATGCTGGTTTTAATGCTGCCTTTGGGTTTCTCTTACCCATCTTTCTCTTTTTGCTCAATTTCACCATCACAGATTTAAGCTGGGCTATGAAGGGCTCACCCTAATCAGTTCCCTAAGAAATACAGACCACTTTGATGCTTTATTGTTGTGTTATGCCACAGTTTGAACTACATTTGCTTTGGTGGGTTCTCCAGGTTTACAGGGCTGTAACGTGGGAAGATGTTTTTGGCCCAGCACATCTGCACATGAGCATGTTGCAAACCTGGGTGTAGAAGCAGTTGTCTGAGGGCTTTGCTGCCTCTCAACCATGTCACTTCAGGAACAGTTTGCAGGGCTGAGCCTTTGGATTTAAATGAAGAAAGGTTTTAAGCTCATGGGTGGAAATGCAGTTCTGGGATTTACCTTAACTGTTGTGTGCTCCTCTTCATCCCCAAGTGCCTGTGTGCCAGCTCCAGCTGACAGCAGCTTTGGGTTCATCCATGGACCTTGTGCTTCCTCTCCCCACATGCATCCTTTCTCAAAAGCAAGGTTTCCTACGGCCAAACTTGTTCAGTGACTTCATGTTAATTAAGGGTTTACATACTAGAAATAGTAGGGAAATAAGCATTTTTCATATTGATTTGCCATGCACCCCTTCAGCAGCCCTAGAAAGGGAGACCTGGGGAAGAACTTGGGTAACTAAGTGCTTGGTCCTGCAGATACAAGTGTGCTTCCAGCTTTGTATCACTGCAGGTGGGCCAAGCATGTAGGTATCATCCAACAGGGCAGATGCACCCTTCCTTCCTCTGCAGCAAGACACCCATCAATGAGATTTACCATTATGGACTGGGGGTGTTGGCTGATGCCCACATCTTGGGTAAAATGGTAGTGTTTCAGCAGGTTCTTTTGCAAAACAAATAGTTCAGGTGCGAGGTTGATGTGAATCAGTCCCAGCATCTGCTCAGTTTACCCAAATCAGGCATGTTTCACTGCCAGAGCAGTGTCACCTTGTCCCTGCCACTAATCCTGTCGCTTCCTTTCATGCTCCTTCATCCTCTGCAAATGGTTTGATGCCTCTTACTGTACTTCTGTGAAACCTTCCTGCTGGATTGCATGGATGAAGGATCAGGTGTACAAGTAACATAGCCAAAGATAGTACTATAAGCAAGTAGAGCCTCTCTCAGAGCATGTCTGATCGCTGTGTCTGTAAATTGGTGGGGTTCTATTTTACTATTTCTGGGGTTTAATAACACTGTCTTTTGCTTCCTTTCCCAGGGGCCTCTTGGTTTGGATGGCAAACCAGTAAGTAGCACCGAGTGCCAAACGTAACATGTCTTTATTCACACTGCTGCGCAATGCATAGGCAGAATCGCAGCTATTACTTGTTCATTACTACATGTGTAAGGGTTTAGGAGGCGAGATTGTATTTAGGAAAGTTTTTCTATGGTCTGTAACATATGCAAGTTTATATTGTGAGCCAGGGCTGGCCGGCACAGCTCAAGGTGAGCTTTGCTTTACCTGTCAGCTCATGGTGGCTAGTGAAGGCTTTGCAGCAGGCCAAGTTGGGAAATAAACCCCAGTAGCACCTTGGAAGAAGCAAAGTCAGTGATGGTTGTTGCGTGCTTTGGCACTAAAAAGGGCTGTCATAAAGATAATTGTTCCCAAATTGGGTCCATTTTCCCCCAGAGAAGCCCAGATGGAACTGCTTGAGAGTGCTCGGTGTCCATCCAGTACTTTGTGGGACAGCCTGGACTTGACTTTATGAGCTGTTTTCTTGACTTCATTTTTGCTTGGAAGCCCTTCAGTTACTCAGGTTCTCTGCTCTTTTTTCTTACTTATTTTACAGAAACACAGACTTTATTAGTTTTATGCTAACTTCACCCTAGCCAGCTCCAATCCCTTCAGCTGGGTGGTTGCTACAGGAGGTCACATCTCTGTTTTGTGCCAACATCCCACTCAATTCCACCACGTTCACTAGAGGGCACCACATGAAATCTTTCCAAGCTCTGGTCCTAAACCAACTGTGGTTTTCAAAGCGGGCAGAAGTTGTTCAGGCTTTGCAATCAAAAAGTTACTCCAGATGCTTATTTCTAGCCAGTTCGGGAGTGTTTTGCTATAGCTGTACATTGCTGTGGTTCTTCATCCTATCTCTTAAGGTAACAAATGTGAACGAGAAGAAACCTAGAAATAAAGCATTAGAAAAGTAAAAAGGCCAGCTCAGACCGCTGGGCTCAGGGTTTGGCTTTGAATTAGCAAAGCCCCATGATCAAAGAGCAGCACAAACCCCAGCAGCAGCAGCAGGCTCCTGCGCCCACTGCCCTTGGCAGGCGCATGGATGTGGACTGCTGCGAGCTGTGTGCGTGCGCTGGGGCTCTGAGTGAGAGGCAGGGAACATCTCATCAAGAAAGCAAACTTATCAAATGGCCAAACTCAAACCAGACTCTTTATGATCTCTTCCATGAGGGTAAGGGGCCAGGAGCCTTGCTTCTGAGCCAGATGAACAGCGGGACGGATGCTGCGGGGGGAGGCAGATGCTGCCACTGCCGGCCTCTTTGCTGACTTTCCCCCACTGCATCCCACCAGGTCCAGCTTCAGCAAACACCATGAATTGGGCTGACCCCCAAGATTCAGTATTTATCTGTGCTTGGAAGGAGGATGCAGAGCAGGCACATCAAAGCATTGCTCTGTGACTTCTCTTAGGGGCTGCAGAGTGTCTCTGCCTGCCTGCCTTACAGAGAGCTGCTTAGAGGGAAGATGACTTATGTCTTCAACAAACAGGCCAAAGAAAGCAGCCCATCCTCCTTGTTTATTCCAAACAGATGTATAATTGTTGTAATGATATGCTGAGCATGTGTTTTTCTAGAAGTGATTTAATACTTCAAGAAATCTCTTGCATCTATTTAGAGTCATGTGTTTGTGAGCGACTGTCACGCTGCCTGCCCTGCCCTGGTCCTGCTCCGGTCCTCCGGCCTGGCAGAGGCAGGCAGGACCTTGTTGGTGTTTTTGGGGAGAGTGCTGTTCATGTAAAGCAGTGCATAGCTTAAAATCATAGCATGTTTAACTTAATGATTCAGGTTTGTGAATTGATAAACGCAGTGATGTTAAGTGCATTGATGATTCTGCCATTTCTTAACTTGGATCCTTCTTATGTATTTCCAGGGACCTCCAGGACCAAAAGGGGAAAAGGTAAAGACTGCATTACACGTGGCTTTAGGGGAAGCAGCTGTATATCCTCCTCCTGCTGTAATTCCTTCAGTTCAGGTTACCCCAAATACACCAGCATGACATTACCGATGGGTTTTGTTGGGATGTGGAGCTGTGACAGCGGGTTCTCAGGTTGCTCTTAGGAAAACCTCGGGAAGGGGAGGGCAGAAATAATTGCAAAAATGTAGGAGGAATAAGTATGTCCTTAAAGCTCATTGATGCTGTAGGGTTCATGGTCACACCTTAAGGGTTAGGAGAGCGGCATACAGCTCTCTTCTTGCCTTCCGCCAGGAGCACGGCTGCGGGCTCCATCGCTCTGTGTTTGCATGTCATCCTCCCATGAAACTAGATCAGCCGAAGAAGGTCCTTACTGTACTGAAAGTGAAGTTAATCCTCGCATGTGTAGGACATAAGCAGTTGCTAGGGGAGCCTTAGAGTTGGAAACAATCTGCTATTTCTGATTTATTATCTGTTTCATCGCCTGCCAGGGCAGAATCGTCCCTATTGTGTTGCCTCAAGCCCTTCTCCTCCCTGGTTTTGAATACGTTAAGCAATAGGATTCTTGCCACTTCCCTTCTGTGCTGTTCCGGCATGCAGCTGACCCTGCGCTTGGTCCTTTGTGGTTGCAATTTGAACTCTAATAGCTGACCCTTGCTGTTTTGCCTGATGCACAGGGTGAAGCAGGGGACATCGGCCCGAGGGTAAGTAGTGACACAGCACACTGATTTGTACTAAGATCTGCTTGGGTTTGGTCACTGCACAGAACAAGGCTTTGTGCAGCTTTGTCACTGCAAACGGAGGTAGGGCAACAGTTCTGGAAACGTTTAATTTTGCTTTTGGAGCATTTTGTGATGGTTTTCCTGTTTTTAACCATGGGGGAAGCAAGAATTGAAGACCTTCGGGTACTTCATGAAGGTTTTTGCTTTTACTGGACTTGCCTATCCCAAATTCCCTCATCCAGTGTCAGAGACAAACTCCATGTTTCTATTGAATCCGTGCTACTCGTTTGTTGGCATTAGAGCACCAGTATGTGCTGGTAAGACCTAGTGTCCCAAGGAAAGGCCTGGCATGGTGTTGTATAGGATGGAGAGTTCCTCCTCTCTTGCTGAGTTATCCATCTGGAAGTGTGGTCACACTCCAAGGGCTGCCTCTGAAAATAAAGGGTCTAAATTAACTGTATAATGAGGGGAAACTGTTTTGGCTGTAACATATGGAAATTCATGGAGTTTTGTGGAAATGGCTCTCATGGGGCTGCATGGAATTGACATCTACTGCAGCGCATCAGGATAGGTCCCCATGGGGCACAACGGGAAGGTGGTTGTCCCATGGTCCTCCCTGTGGTGCTGGTGGTGGCAGCAGCAGCACAAAGTCTCCCATGTTGGGATGAAACAGGAAGGCTTAGTATGAGGTGTGTGGTATTTCCAAGGTGAGGTCTGCCATAGTAACAGAGTGAGTTACGGGCTCCTGCTGGGAACCCCATGGTGGGGGTGTGCTGAGATGCTGGTGTATGGTCCTTAGGCAGAGGCCAGATTTGGAGCTGGCACCTAAGGGCCGGTTGGTAGGTTTGGATGCGGTTGCTGGAAGCACAACCAGGACCTCGGTGGTTAATGGGGGCAGAGATGCCTCGGGATCATTTTTCTCTTTTCCCCTAGAGGCTCCTAACTCAGTATTTGAAGTTGGTGTCACTTCCTGAAGCAGCTCCCAACCGCCTTGGGTACATTTGGAAACGTCTCCCTTGGGTTCTTGGGCCCCTAAAACTTCTCCCATAGATTTATGCCCTGCATGGCTAAGGAGGAGCTTGGTGTAAGGACCCGACGTTGCCCAAGTGCCCACCCCGTACTCAGAAAAGGCTTTAGGAAGTGATTCACGCCCTGACTGGGGCTCTGGATGACTCTGAGGCTGGTGAGTTGGGCAATGCCAGAGGAGATGCTGCTCAAGGCTGCTGTGCTCCGTGCTGCTGGATGATGTGGGAACCCACTTCCTGCAGCGGGACATGCTCAGGGGACAGGCTCCATCTGGACTCACAGGGGCAAGTGCCAGCTCCCGAGGTAACTCTTGTCCCATGTTTTAACCTACCAATCAAAATACGAGCTTTTTTGTTTAATCCTGATCTTTATTACTTTTAGATTCATTTATGTTACTTTGCACAAGAGCAACGCAAAGGCGCACAAACAATTTGGGAGGAAAGGGAGCGAAACAAGCCTGGCAGAGCCATGCAAAAGTAGATGTGGAAACTGGTGCCTGGTTTTGAAAATAGCATCCTTTATGTCTGCAGCCAGGGTTGTGGGTTGGACACAAAACTTCTGGCACAGATTGGTTTTTATTTCTTAATATAATCTATCTTCTTCCTCAAGCTTCAGTGCTGGCTTTGTTCATCTGATTTTGAAAGATGTGTTGCAGCAAGTCATCGCATCAATGGGAGGATAAATAACTAGGGATATATCCAGTGCCCTCTCCCTCGTAAATGTGTGTCTATGGGCAGTCAAGTGGGATAATGTGTGTCAGTGAGCACAAAAAATATTATCATTAGGAATGATAGATTAAAAGAGAGCGATGCCCAAGGCAGATCTCTTGCAGTGGAAGTGAGATGAAGGCAATTAGAGACTAGCTACTGAACGTGTTCCTGTCTGCACTGCTTCTCTTTCTGTCTCTAATAAACACCTGCAACCAGCATGGACAAAAAAGAGACTATTGCACGTGTGAATGGGTCTGGTGGCAGTTGTTGGAGAGTGATTTTGGGGAGCTGAATGAAGAGTTCACATTGGGACTGCCACCGCACTGAGCACTAGTTCTTGCACATGGCATCAGGAGGGTTGTTGTGCAGCCTCACCTTGTCAGGATGGAGAATAAGCATAATCAGACACACTGACAAAAAGCATGTGAGTGGGTTTAAAAGGAGACACCGAGAACAGATTCCCTCTGCTCCAGGTTGGAAAGAGGGAGTTGAAGCAGGATGCTGCCAAGGCTGGGACTGCTGTGCCCTGGTACTTGTGCTTGTACTCGTCTCTTGAAGTCAAATGTAGTGCTATGCTAATGAAAAGGACTGTGTTTTATAAACCAGACTCGCTCCCTGGGCTTGGAAGCTCTTTACTTGGATGGTGCTCAGCAGTCTGAGGGGTAAGAAAAAGGTTTTGGTTCCTGCCTTACTCCTTGGGGTTTTCTGCAAATCCCACTTAATGCTTTTGTGTATCTTCATGCACATAAGAAGCCATAAAACTCAGTCCTTTGGGTCTACCACAAACCCCTTTGCTCCCAGTAGAGCCTTTTTGGTTTCTGTAGTATCTGGAAGATCTGGCCAAGCACCAGGGCTCTCTGTCCCCATTCATTTCAGTGTGGCATCAACTTGGGGTTTTAAAATCTGAGGATTTCAGCATTGTTGCTCCCCAGAATGGCTTGAAAGAAATCCTTGGGAGGAGTTTATTTGCCAGGGTTGGTCAGTTTTTTCCATGTGGCTGCCTTTCTCTTCCCTTTCTAAGATGACTGTGTTAGAACATCCATGCTCGATGTACCTATATGCATGCCTGCTACTGAGCCTATTGTGGGAGCGGGGCAGGAGGTGGGTTTGCCTGTGCAATATTGACCCCAAAGCACAGGTTTGGGGGTCTGTTGTTTGTGCGAAAGGTTTAAAAGGTCCCTGGATGAATGGATGAGAGGTTTGTTCCTCAGAAGCCTTCCAAAATCTTCATGGAGGATGTGCTGTGTGTTCCCACAGAGCTTCTTGTGGCTTCGCACCATCCCTTTGGTCCTCCTGTGGATGTGTGCAGGGAGGGAGGGGGGGAAAAAGGAGACACAAGCAGTGTCCTGAGAAAGGAAATGTCTCTTTTTCCCTAGATAGATAAGTGCAAAGGCTAAAAGACAATAGCAATGACTACTGACATGGTCTGAATACATTGTTTTTGCATGATATAAATCTGAGAGATTTATCTGCATTTTACAGGCTGGGGAATACATTAGTATTCATTTTAGCCTCTGAAAAAAAGATAGTATTTGGTCTCGGGAGAAATGCTGGGATATATCCCTGTGGGGTCTACTGGAATAATGCTCTTTATTCTGCAGAAAGCCCTGCAGTGGGGGAATCCTCTGTGCCCCAGCTGCTTTGAATGTCCTATTGTGCAGTAAACTAATGAAAAGATACTTTTTTCCCTCTGTTTACTAACTACCAAGCTCCAGTGTATCCAGAACATTAAAGCCACCACTGTTGGCTACCTACCTTAATTTTCCTTATTCAGTATTTAATTATCAAAGAAAAAATGTTATATTATTGTTACAGCCTTTAAAAGTCGCTCTTCTGCTGTGCTTTCATCTAAGTTCTTGCTCTTTCCTCCTCTGCCTCCCACTGTATCTGGCTAGATGGTTTTTCCTCACCTCAATCATGGATTTCTGGCTAATGACCAGCTTGTCTTTAGCCGGCGAGTGCTCAAGGTAGACTTGTCAAATGTGCTGCTGCTGGTTTGCTGTGATTCCTTTGAATTGCTTTTGAGTTGCTTCTTTCTGGCTGATAGTGCACTATGGTCGCTACCATTCAGAGGTGCTTGTTGGGAGTGTGCCTGAGTGAAACCCCGTTGGCATTCAAGGGGAGTTTTGTCAAAGCAGAGGAACATAAAGTGGTGGGGTTTAGTATCTGGTCCTTTGAGAACTGGGAATCAAGCAGCGAAGTCCTATAGATGTTGATGAACAGTGCTGGTAAAATAAAATGCTTTAAAACTAGAGTTCTCTGAATCCTCTTACTCTAAATGTGACGTTATAATTAGGCAAAACTCAGTGTCTCTTGACATAATTGGATGCAGTGTTCAGCATTTGCAATGGGCTTTTTTTTCCCCACTCTGCAAGTGATTTAGGAGCACAGATCTTGTTGAAAGGCCGTGGGATCTGTGCTGCTAAGTCACTTAAGGACTTGTGAAAAATCCCACACTTGTCCCCGATTTAAGGGCAGACTACATATTAAACACAGTCCTCTTACTGCCTCAGTGGTGACTCTTCCAGATGTTGCTAGAAGATTTATGAGGTGGCCTTTCCGTGAGGCTTTCCATTGTGCATCCGCATGGATGTGCCCAGCCAGAGCTCTGGGTGGGTTGGGAACTGATAACTCCCCATGGGAGCCCCATGGGGAGCATCCCCCCATCAGAGTGGGCACCCACCAAACCTTCACAATCACACACAGACAGAGCTGCTGCTGTTTCCTTTGCATCCCAGCAATGCAGAGTGTGACCCGCACTAGATGTTCATATATGACCTTGGCTGTATTCAAAGGGTACAACTAAGTGCTACTTATTTCTGCGGGTGTTTTGGTGTGGTGCACTGAGCTGTGGGAGTGTGTGCATGCCCCGTGCCAGCATGTTGTGGAGTCTGGTTATTTCTAGTAGTTTCCATGCAGACAGTCACTGGGCAAAGCACTTAACGAGCTAGAAACTCATTGGAAGGCATTGAGCAAAATCCTGGTTAAGAAACCAGCCCCAAAGGGTGTGAATTGGCCATGAGCTCACTTCCAGCCTTCCCAATTGGAAGCTTGTGAGTACGTTCCTCTGGGACAGCAGAGGCTGGGGTGCTGATGGCCCAGGGATGCAGTGCATGTCTCGCAGCCACCTCTCGCCAGCGCCGCTTCACCTCATCGTGTCTGTGTGAACTTCTTCCAGGGTGATCAAGGTCGAGATGGAGCCACTGGTCCCCCTGGTCCTCCAGGACCCCCAGGTGCCCGGGGGCCTCCTGGTGACACGGGAAAGGATGGCCCAAGAGGACCTCCAGGCCCCCCTGTAAGGATGGGAGATGCACAGTGAACACACACCAGGCAGTGCCTGCCCCAGTGAGGAAGAGGAGGGTGAAGGGTGTCCCCTATCCTAGTACTGCCACCCCAACCACTGGGTCCCCAGCCTGAGCCATGCTGATGCTGCTCATACAGCAAAGCCTTGGGGCATGGGGCCAGGGGAGCAGGAGGTGGCATTCCATCATTCCATCCTTGGTTTTGGAGCAAAGAGCTGGTTATTCTATGATTCTATGTATTTTCAGGTGCTGGTTGTACCTGGGTGAGTCCAGAGATCTCCTTCCCCAATCTGTAGCCGTTGGATGACCTGTTGCAAATTTCCAGATCACTGGCAATCTAGTTAATAACAGAAAATAGGCTAAACCATAAGGTTGCTGAACACCCTGATTGTGGGTGAGCATCCTGGAGAATCGGGGCAGTAGCTTCAATGTTGGCCTTTTTGCTTTGCAGGGTCTCAAAGGCGAGCCGGGAGAGGAAGGCCTCGTGGTTAGTATTGCCCAGGAGCATCCATGTGTGTGCCCCTTGCCCCCCTCGCTTTACATCCCCCTTCAGCTTGCTGCAGCAAGTGGGTTTGTGTCATTGTTTATGGAGAGCAAAGAAACTCCATGGGAAATTATAGGGGCATTAAAATGGATGTTTGCCCAGGGGTACCAGTGCCCTGGGGAGAAGAGAGGCCAGTCTTTGTCCCCGTGGCTCCTCTGGAGGGATGGGCTGCTCCTGTATCCCCACTGCTGCCCCTCTGAAGCATCTTGGCATTGAAACTCCAGTTCACTATGGTCTAGGTTAGATAAAAAGGTGCTTATTATCCATAAAATACACAAGACCTAAAAGCATATATGTTATTTATTGGGAGGACAGAGAAGTTGCAGCTGCAGTTGTAAGGGGAGATGAGAAGTTGGTATCTGTTGGGAATGTTTTTATCCTGTTATACTCTATTAATAGTCGAACAACTGCTCTTATTTTCAACAGGGTGCCAGGGGACCTCCAGGGCCAAAGGTGAGTAATAAGTAATTTCTCATCTGCCTAATTGTAACAGGAACTACTGAACATACCTATTTTGCAGTGGACTTGCACTCATATGTTCATAGCAGATACAAAAACTTCCAAGGTCTTGCATTAGCCATTGACTTGGAGCTGAAAGTGTCACCTACTCAGTATCACACCACTGCCCGTGCTAAAACCTTGGCTTGAGGGTGGAGGGAGCCACAGGGGGCTGGAAGCTGTTGTGCTCTGGGAATGTGCTTCCTTGCATTTTGGGGGGGGGGTTGAGATGATCAACACAAACCAAGTATTTTAATGTTACAATTGACTTTGACTATCCACACAAGTTGGCTTATTTTCTGTTATGTCCCTAAACTTTTCTCCTCTGTGTGTGTTGCTGTTGAAGGGTGAGCCTGGTATCCAAGGGAAAAAGGTAAAATAGTGATTTTTATATGGATATAAATGTATATGTTTTATTGTTGTTATTTCCTTTTGCTCTGCTCTGTGCTCAACTGAGGAAACCACTGCCAGAGACCAATGGAGAATCCATGGTCGTGGCTGTCCATACTGAGCACTTCCTTGTATTCCCTGGGGCTTCTCTCCCAAGCAGCCCCAAAGCATGGGCATGGCTGTGCCTGCAGCCTGGTTTTTATTACCACGAGCAAGCCAGAAGCTGCAATCACATCTGCCCAATAGACAAAGAATGAAGTAGCAAATGCCAAACAAAGCAGTAGGTCTTGAGCCCTTTCTCTCCAACAATTCGAGCTGAACCAAGAAGCGCCTGGGGCTGTTATCTGTCCCCGTGATGGGTTTGAGGTTCCTGGGGCAGACATCAGCACACAGCACCTCGGTCTCATGGGGATTGCCACTCTCGTAGGGACAGGCACACTGCTTGGGTTGGGTGTTGAAGACTGCAGGAGGTTTGCGTGCCCCGGTTCTCCATGTTTTCTTCTGGTGGTGCCATCGAGCAGTGCGTAAATCACTGCCTTTAACTGAAGCAAAGCACTGATAGGCCCCAGCCTTTCCCTCTTACTGCTTTGCTCCCAAAACAGACGTGGCCAGTTCATAACTGGCCTGTAAAATTAACCTCTTCAGCACCTATGGAGTGGGTTTACTCCAAGACAACAATGAAGCGTGATGAGTGGAACAAGGACAGCTGGCAGATGGGTGTGCTGATGAAGTCTGTAAGGATGGGTGGCAGCTTGCAGGAGGTCTTTGGGACCAAAACAAGTCTGAATGGATTAAATATCTAATTTCCATTAACAAGGGGATTGCGCCTTCCCCAGAGCCTGCTGTAAGGAAATTCTGGGAGATCCCATCCACCTTCCTGGGAGCAGGGGAAGCAGAGCTGGGTGGGAGCAGGGGACCATGCTGGAGCTTCCTGGGCTCCTTCCTGTAGCTTTCTCCTGCAACCTGAGTGGGTCTCGGGTCCATGCAACGCTGAGTGGGGGTCAAATGGTGTGTTGGATCCTATGATGAGTGTGTACAAGCTCTTTGTGTTTCACTTTTTATGTCACCAGGGTGATGATGGGATCCCTGGGGAACCAGGACTTACGGGACCAAAGGTATGTTCTGCCCTGTGCCCATCTAATGTAAATATTTGGCAGCATCTTGACTATGTGTTTTCTTGGCACAGTATCACAGTTGGGGCAGGTTGAGAAGCACATTTCTACCTTGACATGCCCCATCCCTGGCAGTGTTCAAGGCCAGGTTGGGCACAGGAGCTTGGAGCAGCCTGCTCTAGTGGAAGGTGTCCCTGCCCGTGGCAGGGGTTGGAACTGGATGAGCTTTAAGGTCCCTTCAACCCAAAACATCCTGTGATTCTGTCACATGGGAAAAGAACAAAAGTAAATGAGAAAGAGAAGCATAATCCATCCCTCTGCCACAGCAGCTCTTCGTAGAAGTTTGCAGACACAACTTGACTATGGCAGAGAATCGCCATTTAGAGGCTCCTCTTGCAGCACTAAACTGAGGAGTGTTGCTGGGGCTGGCCTGAAGCTGGGGTTTGGGATGTGGATGCAGGGGGGGTCTCCATGGGAGCCTTTCCCAGATGCTGTGGGTTTGGAGCTAACTTTATGGCTGAACCTCCCACGTGCAGCCATTAAGCCAGAAAACTTCATTTTATCTCAAAACCTCCCCTTTTGCACCTAGGCAATGTGATGTATTCAGGCTAGAAGGAGAGCTTTGCTCACTCATGTGTAAAAGTAAAGATAAAGCAAGACAATTGTAACCTGAATAAATCCATTCTCAGTCCTACCCATTATAGCATTTGTCCAAATTGTCTTGTCTTCAGGGAGAAAAAGGAAGCGTGGGTCCCAAGGGAGAGAATGGCACAGATGGCTTGCCAGGACCCAAGGTAAGTAAAAGCCCATCAGCTGGGAAGCTGGGCGCAGCACTGCTGAGGCACAGGGTTTCAGCTGAGGGAGGGTGCCTTCTAAAGGCTCATAAACTGCCCAAACTGAAGCAAATCAGGGGGATGTCAAGAAGCATTTTAGGTTTTTCAGGTAGTTCAATGAAAGCTGCATTTGAGCAGAGATCCGTGTAAGTTTTTAAGGTGGTTTTTATTGAATTGCCTGGGTTTCCCCAAGAGACCTAACCCTCTGCTCACATGTTGATCCGATGCACTGACGGTCGCGGCACCGCTTCAAAGCCCAGCGCGCTTATGTGCCATCCTGTTGTACCGACCTTCCTAACTGCCAAGCAATGCAACAAGAGATACTGATATGTTAAATGGTGATGGTGAGACCTGGACAGCACTCGTGGGCTGTTAATTCCCTCCTCAGCTGCTGCTTATTTAGCAGGATGTGTTTCTGTATCAGTCATGGCTCCTCGTTGGGCAAGCGACTGTATATGATGAGGAAACACGGGCGCAGGTGGCCCTTAGCCATTGATGGTTTTCCTAAAACCACATTATCAGTGTTTGTTCCCCTGGTATCTGCTGAATTGAGTTTTCCTATGGAGAGTCCTTCTGTTTATACCATTTTCCACTTTCCAGAGGGCTTTAATTTGACCAGCAAATGGAGGGGAGGAAACTTGCCGCAGCCCTTTTCCTTAAACTCACGCTCAAAGACGGTTTAAACGCGTCAGCTGAAACTTTCCAAACGTGCAGAGTTTAGCCTAAAGCAAAGGTGGAGCCGTGTGAAGCTTCAGCATGAAGAGCTGGAGCTTGGCACGCTCCGAGAAAACAGCGGAGCTGGGGAGCAGCACCGCGCATCACCCTTACAGGGGTACCTGATGCTCAGCCCCAAGCAGGCCACTCTGCTCCATCTCATCTGCAATGAGATGTTTTCTTGCTGTCAACTAGTTCACAGCAATGTTATTTTGTGCAAAATATATTAGATCTGAAGTCAAACCTGGTTTTTTCGCTAGAAGCAGTTCCCTGTTGGTGCCATAGTTTCTTAATCTAAAACATATCTTGGCATCTCACGTAGTCGCAGTGTTTTAAGATGAATACCCTGTATTTCCCTTGGTCTCTGTGAACCAAAAATGTGATTTTGCTTTTCAGGGTGAAGCTGGTGAGAAGGGAGGAATTGGCTCCATCGGACCCCGGGTATGGATGTTTAGGGTTCTGCTTTTTCAGTTTGGAATTGTGCATTTGCCTTGACCTGAGCTGTTCCCCACCACCTCTTTCTGCTTAGTCTGTGGCTGAATCGCCTCAGGATCAGTTCAGTGCTAGAAAATAGAGATGATGCTTATTTAAACAAACCCACATGTAGGTACTGAACGCTGCTATGGGAGATATTAGGAAGTAGTTCTTCCCTGTGAAGGTGGTGGGACACTGGCAGAAGGTGCCCAGAGAAGCTGTGGCTGCCCCATCCCTGGCAGTGTTCAAGCACAAGTGTTCATTACCCAAATGAAGGTTTGGTTGGATGGCAGTTAGAGCTGTCAGACTAGGAATGGATTAAATCAATGGTGTTTTAAGGTGATCCCCAAACACTGGGGTCAGGTCTCTGCTTTCATACCACCTGCTTCTCAGATGCTGCAAAACTAAATAGGATTCGTCCTGGTTGCAGGGTCCCCCCGGCCTGAAAGGGGAACAGGGTGACACTGTAGTGATTGACTACGATGGCCGAATCCTGGATGCTCTCAAGGTAAGCCCTGCTCCAGTGCCATGCTGATTCCTGTGGGTTAATGGGAAAGGACAAGAGCTGATTTCATCTTGGGGCTGAGGATATTTAGGTGTACCAGGAAAAACGATGGCAACACTCAAGGCTGTGAGCTCAGGCTGGGTACCAGGATGGTGGGGTCCAGCTGTGGGATGTGAGTTAATATTCTGCAGGTAAAAGCAACCCCAACTGATGCAGTGAGTGTGAGCAGCCAAATTACAGCTAAAACACTGCGGGTTGCGGGGTGTTATTCCCATGGCACATTGTGGAACTGTGGTTTTCCCTCTGCATCCCCTGGAGTGGTTTTGTTTGCAAGCAGCAGTTGGGATGCAGGAGAAAGGGAAACGGTGCCTGAGCCCTAACCTGCCCGACCCAGCAGCACCCTGCCATTTTTGTTATGATGAAAGAACCTGAATAGAATCAATACAGACATATTTGAGACGCATCCTCATTGTTTTACAACAGGCTGCAGGGATACACAAAGTGATGGTAACTACTGTGTTTGCCAGGTGTCTGCACGCAGCTTTGTGAGTGGGGTTTGTGGATTGCAGTGGTTGGAGAGGCTCCATGAAACATCTGGAGACTTCATGTGCCGGGCCCAGCCCCTCTCCCGTGTTCTGCATGTGGAGATTGCCAAAGGGCACATCACTGAACCTCACTAACATTCCCGTTTTCCTGCTTGTGAGCTGTTTGCAGTGTTTGTGCACTGACCTGTCTCACGGGCAGAGCTTTGCAAAGGGTTCTGCTGTGATTAAATGTCACTGTATTTGAGTGTGCAGTCACGGAAAAAGGTGCTTGAGGAGATGGTGCTGGCTTGTTTTTCAGCTGAGCGAGAACATGAGGTTTTGCTGCGTGAGATAATTCACAAGTTCCGAGTTAGTTGTTTGTCTCAAGGTGGTTCGTGGTGTCCACACCCAGCAATGCACAGCAAAACCAGCCTATTTATGTGCGCAAGGTCTTCCTGCTCACCCGAACTCCTTCATTTCCCCTCTTCAACTGCACCTCCCTGGCTGGTTATCCCTGTTTTCAGCTGGATTTTTCCCCAGGCCAGCTGGAAGAGGGGAGAATGCAAAAAGAGACCATCAGATTTGGGGCCACACGTCCAGCTGAAGGCATTTTGCCTCTTGCCGCACGTACTGCTGCACCAGTACCCCCAGCTAGCTCCAATTGTGTTTCCTTTTGCATGAATGGCCAGAGGGGCCCTTGGTCACTTCATGTCAGCTGAACTCATCATGATGTTCAGGCAACCCCAGTCACACAAGTGTCTGTTGTAGATTGCGGCTGGGAGCTGCTCCCAGCTCATCCAAGGATTATGTGCCATATTCATCATGCTCATCCGTGGTTTTTTTGCTGTGTTTCAGGGTTCACCAGGTCCCCCAGGGCCACCAGGCCCCCAAGGTGCTCCAGGTCCAAAGGTGAGCCCAACCTCTACCAGGCACACAGTGTTTCCTATAGACTGATGTGGTCATTAGTGGTTCTCCATGTAGCAAGTGTCTCCCAAGCCAAACCATTCTATGATCCTATGAAGCATTCTTACTGCTGCTCTCAAGCCTGGCAATGGCAAACCCACAACAACAGCTGATACATGTGAATAACTCGTTTCCTTGGAAAATGCTTCCCTGCGATGATTTCCCGATTCCATTTACTATGGGCTCCCTTTTCTTTGTGTCACTGCAGGGAGAGCTGGGCTTGCCGGGTCCGCCTGGGCTGGATGGTGAGAAGGTGCGTGGGGCATGGCCGGGTCAAGTGAGACCTCGCAGGAACTGAGTTGAAAAGGAGCTTATTGTGTGTCTGTGAGAGCTGTCGCTGTGAAAAGCAAATCTCAGCCTGCCAAGGGCAAGCTCTGCCCCAAAACGTTCAGCTGCATCTCCTTGCATTAACCACCCTTTGCCTATGGCCCCATGCTCAGCTATGAGAGTGCAGATGCTGCTCGTGGCCACATCTGCCGAGCTAGAGGGGCTCCGTTTATCAGACACATCAAACCTTGTTGTAAACCCCCCCAGCCCTAAGTGGCTCCAGTTCCTGCTCTGGCCCAGCCAAATTCTGCTGTGCCCACAAAAGCGGCATGTGTGAGTTTTAATGTTAAAATCTGGTTTTGTGAGCCCGTGCTGCTGCAATATGGAGGCAAACAGCAGAAAGGCTGTTTCTGAATGGTTTTCTTTTAAGTAAGTTGTTTTCTGTAAACTTCCAGGGTCCCAAAGGAGCGAAGGGTGACCAGGGCAGCGCGGGGATCATGGGACAGAAAGGAGAGACAGGAGAAATGGGCTTAGCGGGTCCACCGGTACGTCCCTCTCTGTCCCTGTACGTTTGCTGCTTGGTTCTTCTATGTACTGATGTCTGCAAGTGCTCAGGGTAACACTGGGTTTGCTGATTTAAGCAGTGACCTGTCCACATCATGTCACTGGAGGATGCAGGAGCTTTGAATTTCCTTTGCTAATGATGATAACGGCTTGTTCAGAAGGGGATCTAAGCCAGCAGCAAGAAGAAAATGCTTCCTCAGTCCCCTGGGGATGAACATGAGCTTTGCTCAAGTTAGGAGGAAGACATGTCATTTTCTCTTGGTTTTGCTTTCCTGGGAGGTGTTGCACATTAGTGTTCTGTTTCTGTCTTTTAGGGAGCAGAAGGACCAAAAGGAGACAAAGGAGATAAAGGGGACACTGGGTCACCGTGTTTGCAGAACAATCATGTAAGATCTTGGCAACATAAAGCCTCTTCCATGATGAGGGGTCAGGCGAGGTGAGGGGGTGCAGGCTGGAGTTGCTGGTCCCACATCCATCAGCATAATGAAGGGTAGCAAAACCCAACTACAAGAACTTCCAGATGTGTCTAAATGGGGTTTATCCTTGTGGGAAGAACACTTTGCACGCTCAGCACTGTGAAGTTACTTCAGGTTTTGAACTGATGGTTGAGATACTGGATGCTGCTGGTGGAATTACGTTTTGTTCTGAAAACATACTGGGCTCCTTGCAGTTTTATAGCATTTCAGCATCCTTTTTTCCTTATTAATGCCTTTTTCTTTTAGCAGAAGTGGTGGGGTTTGGTAGTTTTTAATTAATGATATGAGAGCTCCAATTTTGTTCTGCATTTTTTGGGGATTTTAGCTAAAAGGGCTGGTTCCCTCTGGTCTGTGCACAGAATGGCATCGTTTTCCATTAAATCCATTCTGCGACTGGCAGATACATGGCTCACACTTCTCACTCCAGAGGCCAGCTTGATTCATGTGCTTATTAAGATTCACTTCTTTATAAACACTACAAGCAACTCTGATTAGCAGGTATTTTGATTAAAGCTGTTTAATCAGAGGGCACTAAATCCTGATCCTGGCCACGTGGGGTTTCCATTCCCAAACTGTCTTATCCCTGTGTCCCATTCATGTGCTCTTTAATTCCCTTCTGCAGATCATACCCGAGCCCGGACCCCCCGGATTACCCGGCCCTATGGTAAGGCTCTGGGAAGCAGCTTGTGCAATTGAGTTATCACAAGTGATTAGTTAAGGACGAGGGTGGTTTGCTCTGTTTAATTGCTGTGGGCTGCTGCGGATCTGGGATCAAAATCAGGGAAGAGCTGCAGCATTGTGTGCTATCTTTGGAAGCGCCTGATTTAGGAGAGTACATCAGTGTTTATGGCACGTCTTGCAAATAACCAAACTGTTCCTTGGCATGGGGAAAAGAGAAAACCATATGGTTTTGGGTTGAGAAAGCCTGTTCCCCACCGCAACAGTGTCTGTATTCCCATAAGCTTGCCCAAGTCATTAAGATTTGTGCCATCAGCTGCAGTGGGAGAGGATGCAAGTGGTGATGAGCACACGGAGCAGTTTTGGTGCAGATATCTCAAGTGTTTGGTACCTATAATGCTACAAAATATGATGCTCCAAAAGGCTGAGGAGCTGTAAAGGGCATCGGGAAGGCCAGGATGTGTCCAGGCTTGGAGGGCCATGGTGGCAGGATGCCACCCTCCAGAGCTTGCTGTCACTTCATTCAGCAGAGCTCGTGTTGCAGAGCTTTATTGTCACAAAATGTTCTTTTCCATTTCCCCTTCCCCCTGATTTGACGTCAGAGAACCAAATAAACTGCCACCTGTCTTGAAAAGAAATATTTGGCCATTGTCAGCCCATAATTTGAGCAAGAAATGGTTTGGGAAGTGAACTTTGGGCTTTGGTTTTGAAACTGTGTTTTTCTCAAATGCACCATTGTCTTTCCTGCAGGGTCCTCCAGGAATCCAGGGGCCTAAAGTAAGTCAATAAATGAAATGTCACCCACTGTTTCCCAGTGCATTATTTACAGGCTCACAAAGGCCTGTCGGCTCTGGGGACTGATGTTTTTGTGACAACACATCCCTTGGTTATGCTGTTGAGCAGTTTGGCGTTGCAGCTAACAAGCCATTTTTCCTTCTGAACACATTTATGATCCTAAACCTCCTTCCAGCACAGAGTCCTGAGAGCTGCTGGCACATTGCAAGTCAGGGTTTCCAAACCCACAGCATAAACCTGTGTTTTCAACTACCTTCTTATATGATGTAGTCAGGAGGAAGGCATTAGCAGCAGCGCGGGTTTAAGCACCCCAGAGATGTGGTAGGAGGTGGTGGATGCACGGGGTGGCAGAGCTGCCAGGTCTATCTTGGTTGATGCCATTTCATTTCTGCAGGGCTTGGATGGTGCGAAGGGAGAAAAAGGTGACAGTGGTGAGAAGGGCGACCACGGCCACACTGGACCCGCTGTGAGTTGTCTTCCCATGTCTCGTTTCTGGCCATCAACAGAAACCTGTAAAGCAGCTGTCCCAATGCTGTTTCCCTTTTCTCCAAGGGTCTCCCAGGTGCTCCCGGGCTCATTGGCCTACCCGGTACCAAAGGAGAGAAGGTAACTATTGGTGTGGGGAAGCAGTGGTGGTGGTGTGGTATAATCCTAAAATAGGGGCTGTAAACTCTTCCCATAGTGGGTCCCACCAGAGCTGGGCTTACCAGCACGACCCCAGTGGTGTGGTGAGGGGCTCCCCCTTGAACCCTAAGGGTTGGTGGGTGAGCCCTGTGCTTCACCAATTGGGTATACGTTTGTCTGTGACACCAAACTCAATACAGCATGTCGGAGCTTTTATTTTACTACTACTATTTTATTACTGCAGGGAAAACCCGGGGAGCCAGGATTGGATGTGAGTATGGAAAACATTACTTGTGATATGTAGAAACATGCGTGCAAAGGCCATCAAATTGCTTGAGATGGTTAGAGAAGTACGTAGCTAACCCTGTATAGAGTGCTGCCCCTTAAACACAGTGCCCATGGAATGATGTCTGTAGGAAAGGGCTTAATTCAGGCCAGTTGCTGGGTAACTGCTCAGTGGGGGTTTCCCTTTCCAACTGAGAGTACTTGTACTGGGCTCAGTGAATTGAGACTCTCTGATAGCTGTGATGTTACTGGGGTATGGTAAAGCGCCAGCTTTCCCAAGAAACTGCTGACATACCAAGGCATCAGGAAGAAAATATCATGTTCTTCACCATGGGAGGATGGGTTGATTGCTGAAGATTGCTTATGTTGAGGTCATGCTGGGATGTTCACACACTAAACTTACCAACCTCTTTTTGTTGCCCTTTTCCATCTAAAAATGGTTGTGACAGGGTTTCCCAGGTCTCAGAGGAGAGAAAGGAGAGAGAAGTGAAAGAGGGGAGAAGGTGAGTGGGTTCTGGCTGCAGAGATGCTTGTGGGGGCAGGATGATGCTCTTGCCCTGGGTGCTGGTTCCCTCTCCAGCCTGGGTGTGTTTCTCAGGTCACCCCTGTAAGGCCTTTTTTGCACAAAGGTATTTGCCCGGTCCCAGCACAAGACAGGACATCCAGTTAATTCCTACCCACTGGGAAGTCCTTTCAATCCTGTCCCCCTCGAGCACAAGCACTGTGGGGAAATGGGGCAGCCTGACAGCTCCAGGTTGCAATGAATTGTTAGTTTGGGTTTATAGACCTTGAAAATGCATCAGAGTCAAAGGTTTTGTTCCAGGGATCCTCAAATAAAGGGATGCCCAGCTGAGCACGGGGCAGTGCTGGAAGCTAGTGCTTCCATTTACTGTCAGATACCAACCTGGTTTCTAAC
Source organism: Nestor notabilis (assembly GCF_000696875.1). Lineage (NCBI taxonomy): Eukaryota > Metazoa > Chordata > Aves > Psittaciformes > Psittacidae > Nestor > Nestor notabilis. Next base: position 48,174 of record NW_009944881.1, read on the forward strand.
AGAAACCAGTCATTTAGTCATTCTGTTATCAAGTTATCTATTAAAATATCTCCACCCAGCTTTAACTGAAGATTTCCACAGTGATTTCATTTCTCAGTTGTGGTTACACTAGTGCAAACATCTCTACTCTGGGTGAGGTGTGGGATTCTGCAAGTGCTGTGTGACTTAAGAGCCAAGGTGTTTCCCTTCCTGTTCCTGATATCTTCCTGCTGTGCCAACAGGGTGAGCGAGGAATACCAGGCAGAAAAGGAGCCAAAGGGCAGAAGGGGGAACCAGGCCCCCCCGGACTGGATCAGCCTTGCCCCGTGGTATGTCCTTTATTTCAGTCACCCTAAGCACGCGTTGCCGGGATGGAAAAGATGTGGGTTTGAAGCCAGGGAAAGGGAGGGAGGGTTCAGTTAGTTCTTTATTTTGCAGTAAATCAGAGCAGATGGTTATTGTTTTCTCACTTTTCCTAATGGTTTATCTGCACTGCTGGAAGCTCATTGCTTGCTCTAAGGGCTCCTCACTGGCCAGATGGGAGCAAGCCATAGCAGTAAAAAGAAAGAATCTTTGTATAAAGACCTTCTTATTGTAGTCAGGAACAATGGGCTTCAGTAATGCTCTTCGGGAGATAGTGTGCCCTGGTGAAGCTGCCGGCCTGGCTTTTGCGTACATTGGAAATCAGGGAGTAACTCCATGCAGTGGATGGGAGACAACTAGAAAGCAAGATTCCACCCTTTCGTCTCCACAAACCAAGCAAGGGGTGAGCCTGGCTCTAGCTGTCCTGTGTGGGGATGTGGTTCAGAGTTGGTGGCATCTTAGTGCTGCCAAAGGTAAGTGATGGATGAGCTGGAGCTCTCCAGGCTGCCAAAAAGTGCCTCTGGGAGAAGAGACATCCCCATGTTTCTCTACCTGAGATAACGGCTCATGGCTCAGATCTGTCCCATCTTGAAGACGTCCCAGTCCACCACGAAGCGGTGTGTGCAGAGAGGCTTTCCAGGAGGAAACCTCCTGTGTTTGAGCCTGAGGAAGGTGGATCTCCCACATCCATTTCCAGAACCTCTCCTTCCTTTGACAGGGCCCAGAAAAACCTGTACTGGTTTATAACAAGTTACTTGGCCTGGTAAAATCTACCTCCTTTTCATCACTGCTTTCACATGGTGACTAAAACCAGAGAGATCCTTTCTCTAAAATGCTTTGAGGCCGCAGGATGAAAAAAGTGATTTTTATCGATTGGAAACTACTTGAATCATAGAATCATATGGTTTGGGTTGGAAAGGATGTTAAAGCTCATCCAGTTCCAACCCCGTCATGGGCAGGGACACATTCCACTAGAGCAGGTTGCTCCAAGCCTCATCCAACCTGGTCTTAAATGTAGATGTTAGGGCTTTGTTCAGAGGCATCTAATTAGTAGTGCCAGGTACATGTTGCAACAGGCTCCAAAACCCCATTTCTTGTCTAAAAGTGACTTCTTCTCATCCCGCCAGCACAGTTATGGCAATCAAAGCTGTTGTACAGCTCCACTACACCAGCAAAAAAAGCTCCATCAATCACTATGCTTTATTTTGCTTGGAGATTGAATGTGAACTACAATTAGGTTTTTTGTTCCTGATGGATCCCCCTTCCTCCCTCAACATGTTGGATGATTTAACCCTCATCTTTTACACTGGGCTGTTACAAACGTGAATCTCTGGTTTGTGTATAGAAGATCTTTCCCAGATGACAGGCTCTGTATGTCTGTGAATTCCCTACCATAAAACCACTCTGCTGACTTGCTGTGTCATCAGAAATAGAGGTGTAAAGTTCTGGACCACTCCTCCTCTGTCCGTCTGAGTAACTCCCGTGTCCTTTCTCACTCCCAACAAGCAGTTATGTTTTCAAACAGGCAGATCACAGCACTGCAGGCTGCAAAAGGGACCCAGGTTTACCAGGCCTGGACGGGGTGAGCGTGCCCTGCCCTTTGGTACAGTATCTGCTCTCTTTCCTCTTCTTGCATGGCTTGTGTGTGTTTCTGCTGTGGTCAAGCCCCCGGAGCAGTGGATCCCTCTAGGAGAGGAAGGACACAAGGCAGCAAGGCTGGAACAAGATGTTTCACTTGGGCATTTAGGCAAGGATGCTGTTTTTCCTTCTTCCTCCCAGTTAAAACTACTTTAGATAAGGAGTGTAAGCAATGAGACATCACACTAGAGGACGTTTCCCCTTTATGTTAACAATTAGTTCTGGTTTTCCTCAGCACCTATGGCCCAGTTTGATTCCCCTCATGCCTTCCCAGCTGGGTTTTGAAAAGCTTTCCTCAAATGAATGGCCAATTCTGCAGAGCAGGGGTCACTGCTCTGGCATTAAAGGGCATTTGTGGTGCCAGCATGTAGGTCAGGTTGAAGGGTAGTGGTTATGCAGGGAAGTTTGTGCTCTGCTCCCCAGAAGGGCTCTGCACGACTAGCTAGAAGAGGTCATTGTTTTAGTTTCATTTTTTTACCCATGGGAAATGCTGCATGTTAGATGATTTGCAGTTGTCTTCAGAGAAACAAAAGGGCAGTAAGCTGTCTCTCTTTCAAAAAGTTAAATTACTTTCATATGTGTCAAAGAAACCAATTACTAGCAGCAGGCCTGCTTCAACTCTTCATATTTACTCCCCAGAGATGTTATATTTACCAAGTATCTCCCATCTTAACTATACAGAAACACTATATAGAAAATTGTGTACTGAAGGCATTGTGCACTGCAGTAGGTGATTTCTCCAATATGTAACCTACTATATGACTAGTTAGTAAAACACTTGCATGTCTTCCTGCTTGGGTACATAAGCTTTAGTTGCATGTTGGCTCTGGGAGTGTCATCTTCGTTCTCCACCCTGCTGTATGGTGGAGGCTTGCTGGGTTCTCAGTGATGGCTTTCAGTCCAGGAGCAGGAGCCTTACACACAGGTTGCAAAGCTCTTCTGAAGGTGACACAGTTATTTTGGAATCACTCAAGTGAAGCATGATAGAAAGGTGTAGAGTTTTATGATGGCCACAGTAAGTATTTTGAGTGCAAGGCAAGGAGAAAAAGCCCAGGGCAGAAATCAACCCTGAGCCTACTGGTGTCAGGATGCACTTTAACAGGTCAGGAGCTATCTAGGTTGAACTACTGCTCTGCACCTTGTCCCCTTCACCCCTGACAACTCTGACAAGTTGCACTTCTTTTTAGGAATAGTTATGACCCAAAATACTGACTGGTGTCAGCAGAAAAATGTGTTTTCTAACTGATGTTAGAGGAAAGCACGTGCAAATAACTCGACCTGTTACACTCTTGAGTATCTGGAGAGGGTAACCTTACTCACTGCATCTGTTTTATTGGGCATAGGCTATTTTACATATAAAATCAATACAGAATACAAAAAATGTGATGACTGACATTTACAGTAAAAAATGTAAAAATGCATTTTGACCTGTATCTGCACCGGCAGTTCTCTGCTGCGCGCGCATCCTCGTGGCTTCCACCCCTGGGTACCTTGGAGGTGGCTCTGAGGGCAGGGTCAGTGCATGTGTGCTCTCTGTAGCTCTACATGCAGAAATTCATGCAACCAGAGATCCAAGAGCCTTAAAAAAATCCAGCATCAGAAAAGGCAGCTCAAGTCAGCTAAAGTATCTTGAAAGAGTTGGTCACACATAGTCCGTTCTCTTCTAAGGGGCTCCTTCCTTTTCAGTGTTTCCCTCCTGGAAAAGTAAGCTCTTCTGGCTTTGATTTCTGTATGTTTCTTGTATCTCCATCAGAACAAGACAAATATTTTCACTCCCTTTGCATAGTCCACAACTCATCCTATTTCAATCAGTTCAGCAAGATTTCTTAAAGGAACTAAGTACTGCAGGATCAGATTTAACACAATAAGGATATCATCCAGAAAAGAAAATTACATCACTGCTCCAAACTAAAAAGCTCATATTAACAAAAAAATACATTTCCACATCATGCTTTCCATATATGTCTGACTGCAAACCCCACTACTTTATAAAGCAGATTCTGAAGTTAATTTAGTGTGCTTCCAAAGTTTTGTATTTGTTCGTTTTCCTTTTTGTTTGAAGGAAGAAGGAAGTGTAGGTTATTTTATTCTTACCCTGGGGTGTATTCAGTTTTGTGCAGTGAGTGACACATGGGTTACATTGCCTGCATATTTATTTCTGTGCACATACAGTAAATGGGTTTTGCATGGCAATTAATGGTGTGGCTAAACCTTTTATGGTGAAGATTGAGCTTCAGGTTTTGGGGTCTTGACACTTGAGTCCATGTCAATGGGAATTCAATCTGTACTCTCAATTTTGCAGGGACCAGACGGACTGCCAGTAGCAGGATGTTGGCATAAGGTACAGTACTAGTAATTGTAAAGCCCTGAGCAGGTCCTGAGTGATTCTGTTTGCTGCATGGTGATTGTTTGCACTGCTACACATCCTTTAAGCACCAGGTTATACGCTTGGCAAGACACATGTCATGCCTTGGGAGTGCAAAATTCCATCTAGCTTCACGTCTTGTTCCCCACAGCTGCAGGCTGGCGTTAGGAACCAAAAATGAAATCTCATTCTTGTTAGTACTGGGGGTAGCAATGCCTTTTTGCAGGCTTGCTCGGGCTAGCAAATTATTATGGGCCAGATAGTTTAGGAACCTCTTATACAAAGGCTGCACATTTATTTCCAAACAAATTTCTGCCGTTGTAATTATAATCCACCACCACTCTGCTGCTTCAGCGCTCAACTCGGTGAATCTGGGTGCAGGTGGTCAGGTAGTTCATACCATTTCACAACAGCCAGGGGTTTTAAGTACTGAAGGCAGCCTGGGAGAATGAGGAGAACGTCCCCACCATAAGATGAGGGTTTGATCCAGACTTGTAGGCTGCTCTAACCTCATCCTCCAGCAAGGGTAGGACAGTGAAGCTGAGTGGAATCACTAACCCAGTTTCAAGCATGTGGTATATGGACATAGTTCAAGTTAATAGCAAGTGAGTTACTAACTGATGCAAACCCTTGGTTAGAATGTGAGCACATCCTTAGCATATAAAAGGTTTTAATTCTGTGTATTCTGGAGGTACTGTTAATATTGAAAGAAATCTGAATGTCAATCCTCGTAATATTAACAATAAGATTCGTAAGTGTAACGAATGGAGCGTTTCTCTGATTAGAATGTCTGTGTGTTCTTTTTCAGTGATCTCTAAGCATGAAGCACAGTATGTAAATAATGTGATATATTTGGATCTTTTTAATTTTTGTATAAAAAAAGGAAAAAAAACTCCTTTCAACAGTAATATATTGACCTTTTTTTATACTGGATTCTGTCATTTCTGGACTTTGAAAATATTGTAAAGCTCCCAAACCCATACAATACACATGATAACACCAGGATTTGATACAGGTATCACTGACAGTAGCTGGGAATGAACATTGTTCACTGCTGGTGTTGCTGTGTGAACTAACAGTACTGGACAGTGTGTTGCCTCATGTGCCTTACTTGCATGAAGGAGGGAGAGATCCCTGCCCTCATTTGCCTCTCAACTCTGTACTTGCATTGCACATGCACATTAAAAGGGTGAAAAAACCTGGCTGAAAACAAAGAAGAAAAAAAGGATGCAGCCCTAGAAATGGCAGAAGCTGCTGTGCACCACCTGGTCAACCAAGAGGACTTGCAACTTGCAGAGGAAACAAAGCCAAGCTCCACTCATTGCTACCCGCCGTCGGTAGGATGGAAATGGCAATTCTTTGGCTAAACAGAACCACCTCGTCTACCTGTGGTTACTTCCACTACTATCAAGAAAAGCTTGCTTTTTTATGAAGAGGAAGCACCTCTGGGTCCTGTCCTGGGCTTGTGGCTGAAGATGTGCAAGCACTTTGTTACTGCAGGACCCTAATTCCCAAAGAACCATTCACTGCAGAATTCCAAACCACAAAAACCCAGTAATACTTTCAGTGTAGGGAGCTGCAGGACACGGAGGGCTCTGTTAAAAGTCTGTTCTTAAACAACAGAGCACATAATATTGCTTTTGGGGCTCTCAAAACGTGGGAGTTTGGAGTATTTAACTGGTTTGGTTTGCAGGGTTCAGTTGCATTTGATTTTTCTTGGTTCACATGGTTTTAATTGCAAACTCAGTAACTCTGCACACCCCCTTTGTCCTCTTCCTTCTCCCCTTTTTCAGTCTCTTTCTTTAGATTACCTTGTCTCAGGCACACACCCCATGCAGAGCAGGGTAATGAATGAAAGGAGGATTATGATTTTGGTATCTGCATATGGCATAAGTGAGATCAATTAAAAATGTGCCAACTATTCCACTGTTCATTTTTAAAGATGTTGGCAAAAATAGAGATTGTGCAGTGAAGAGCCATAAAAGGTTATTTCGGGGAGGAAAATAGCTTACAGCAGAGTCTGTTCAGCTTACAATGAAGATCAAGAAGCAATCAGATTCCTTTAAAGGGAGGAGACACTTTATATTAACAAGTTTTTAAACTGAACAGGGAAAGATGTACAAATACCCATCCAATGGGTAGAAGATGAAGCTACATGAAAATCAAATACAGACAGACATGGCTTTTTAATGGTGAGACTGGTTAATCCTCACCAGACCAGTGATGTAATTCCCATCACTTTAATGCCTTTTTGATTTAATAGCTCATTTCTGGAGGAAATACTTTAGCCCAATGCAAGTTGCTAGGCTCTGTGTGGGAGTCTTGGGTGAAATTAAGGGCCCGACTACGATACCAGGGCTCTTTGTGGCCTGGAGTTCAGAGAATACAGAAGGGAGTAATTACTGGTGCACTGAGTACATCTGAACCCTCTGTTAGATCCTTGTTCTGCTGCATCTCTTACGGCAGCTGCTGCTAGAGAGGACTTGAGAAGGATGCGACCATCCAGGGACAATCTGTCTGCACAAGCTGACCTAGTGCTAAAGGAGTTCTCGCTCTGTGTTCTGACGAGCAGCAGGAACATGCTCAGTGCTCCATGCAGGTAGGGTGACGTGTGCCTGATGTCTGTGAGTTCTTATCTGTGCCTGGGTCCTATGCCTTGAATGCCTTCAGTCATCTGGGAACATGTGTCATCTGCTGGCAAATGCTGAAAAGGCCATCTAGCTCAGTAGATGTGGACACAAAAGTCTTAGGGCTGTAGGCAGTGAACTTCTGTTACCTGTCTTTGTTACCCTCTTAGGGTCTACACCTACACATTGCTTGCTTTGTGGCTATACTTTGCATCTTTACCAGTTACTGACCATTTTCTTGGCCACCACATAGATTAAATCCATGTAAATTCAGATCAACTAACAAATCAAGAAACAAGAATTATGTAACTCAAAACAGCAATGAAAATGCATTTTATTTACTTCCATTTCATGTTGTCAGCTATCACTTTTGGTGTAGGGGTTTTTAAAGGCATCGGGAGCAGTTGAACGAGCTCCCACTGTCTTTTAGTGCTTTTGAAAAACCCCTTTACTGTCCCAAATTAAAGCTAAAAATCTTCTTCTGTGGAAGGTTGAAGGCAAATCTCTCATTGATGTCACGGGGAAGAAGATCTGTAATTGTTCCCTTAATGTACAGTTGCTCTTCCCATCTTGCCCCAGTCATCTCCAAACTAAAAGCAATTCACTACTCCAAACCACGCTGTGGGCTTCTACACTCAAATTCCTGCACGTGTCCTGTTGATGGAACCTCTATGGGTATCAATGAGAGTTCAGTCCCCAGAATGACTGCAGAAAGCACAAGAATCTGGAAGTGTCCACAAACAATCTACAATGCAGATAGAAAAGTCTTGTTTTACATACGCTGGCAAAAACTAAACAGCTTTCTATCTAGCTCCTACTTGAAGAAGTTTGATATCACTGAAGCTACAAGACAAGCTAACCTCCAAAGCTTATGAAATTATATTAAAATTTATATTTTCTCTGAGGAAATACCCCGAAGTCCTATTATCTTCAGGTAAACAAGTCAGTATTCCGTCTTCAACTTGTGGAATATCCAGTGCTTGTAGGCATCAACTGTGACCACTGCCAGGCCTGCAAAACATTGATACAGAATACCAGAATAGTGCTTTACCTATTGCTGTCACCGCTCTGCGTGGCAGCCGTCCCCCTCCCAGCACAGAGCCTCCTCTGCTGCCACAGAACCCCAGGCGTTTGTTTGTAATGAAGAGAGCTCATTTTGCATCGACTGAACCTCTTCATTAGGGTTGTTCTTCCATGTCCCCCCAAGGCACAGCCCGACCATCCACAGCGTTTCCATGCCAGTCAAGGAGGAAGGCTGGAATGATATTCCTAGCACAGGACTGCTGCTTGTGCTCATAACCATCAGCGCTACCGCCTCAGCCGCCAGACCTTTTAGGGATCATCTCTGAAAATTCCCAGGAAAACACCCTCTCTGCGTTGGCTTGTTCTGCATCCCAAACCTGGTGAGCCCAGCACGTACAGAGGCGAGATCCACCTCTGTACCTGCAGCAGCTCTGGTGTTCAGGATGTCTGCCTGCACACATACACACCGCAGTCTGTGTGCAGTAGCCTCTCTGGACTTCTGGGACTTCTGCCTCTCTCATTTCCATCAGAAATGCTGGCAGGCGTGCATCCTGCTGTACACAGCACCCATTGTCACTCCAGCTACAAGGAACTAACCAGAAGATCTCTGAGGATCTGCTGGTGGTATGCCTACTCTGGCAACCCTACCAGCAACGCAGCTGGGACCTGTGGAAAGCATTGCTTCTGGGAACAGAACAAGGTACAAGGGGTTTTGCTGTGATCTGCACTCAAAGTCCTTCCCATCCCTCACCTGAGATTGGTGCATTTGGCCTTTATATTCTGACCTTTTACTATTCTGAGTGTTCCTTATTGATTGTATCGTGCACGTAACGGACTGTGCTAGAGGAGCTCTTGATTTCTGTATCAGTGGCACAGACTAAGAGGAAATCTGTTTAGACTTCATGTGCCTTCCACACAAGTGAATTTAGAAGAGTAGGTTGTTCAGTTGTTTCAGAGCAGTCATGATCTTACTGGGAGGAGTTAAAAAAAGATGTGCTTTGCTCAGCAAATTCATGCCAGATCAGTTGATTATTTCTTTCCTTCCATATGAAAATGTTTACGTGGGTCTTTTTGAATACTTCTGAGTTTGCAAATAGCTCATGAAGATAAATTCTACTTGTAGGTAGTACTGGCAGCCTCACTCACACTCAGTTGATTATCTCAGCCTCTCACAAGCATTTTTCTCCAAGGAAACCTTTATTCCCCCTGCTCTGGTTTGAAAGAATCTAAGATTGTTTTACAGGGATGCCGAAATACAGCTGAATGTTGCCACTAGATGCCAGCAGCACTGAAGATGATTGATAGGGAGGCTGCTAATAATGCTTATGAAATGTAGGTCAGTCTGAGACTGAGCAATTGATTTATCTTGGTCACTAAACTGTATGTTACTTTCATAACAATAGACATTTTGGATAACACACTGGAGTTACTGATCTTGGGGGAATCTGAGGCCCAGCCAAAATTGTGTTTTATCTTCTGTTTTCTAGTTTACAAGCCAAAATTCCTTAGTCTAATTTAACTGACCATGAAAGCATGGTGCTTGCCATTATGTTAAGGATAACCATGTCTGGCTGCTGCCCAGGGGCAGAGGACAAGCAGCTTTCTCTAAGGCTTGTTCTGTTTAAAATTGTAGCTAACAACCATTTTTCCAATTACTACCAACATCCTCTCCCTAACATCCTGCAGCCTAATCAATTTTGGAAGCAGAGTTCCCAAACTGAATCCTGAGGGCACGAGAACTCCAAACACTTTTTGATCTACAAAAGCTCTGCATACATGGCAAATGCATTACATGACTAACGCCAGAGCTGCTGCTGGCTGGTCCCAGTGCTGTGGGAGAGGTGATGCTGCTTCCAGTGTCAGCATGGGGAATGCTCCCTAAAGATTCTGGGGGCAAGGGAACATAGACAAATAACCCCCGTAACTCCAGTTCAGTGCTGAAAGTGTGCTGGCAGCTTGAGAAAGCTCCTTGGCAGAGCATGAACCCAGTGATTTGGCTTGGGCTGATGGGGCAGGTGGGATTTAACTGGAGTTTTGTAGCTGAATGGTTGGGCTTGGCCATGGAGTTCAGGAGTATTTCTCTGTTTTATGAAATAGGTGGTAGAGGGAACATGGTCTGACTCCAAACTGAGACTGTTTCCAAGCCTTAATGCACTGGGATTTTAGTTGAAAACCAAATCAAGATATTGCCATATGCCATATTTTATTCTCCGGGGGGTGCTGCCTGTCTTGTACACACTGCTTCTACACTTGCTGTATATATAATGGTGATGAATTTATTTCCATATGGATTTTTCTCCTATGTATTTAAAAATAAGACTGTTTCTTCTAATGATAAGAGACTTCCCAACGTGTTTTCTTTTTAGAAAACCAAGAGGTGAAATACTTTGGTGAGCTTCAGTTTTCTGTAATTTCATAACTACAGAGTTTCAATTTTCATGTAATTCAGCATATGAAATCCTTAAGCAAAGCAGCAAAACACACTTGAGGTTTCAGCAGTTGAAGACACGCTAGGCAATGACAAAAAGCAATCCATGCAGAATGACACAGGTCATTAACGGTGGTTTGGAGGTTGTCAGAGTAACCCAGGAAGCATGTTTGTGATGACCAAGGCTTTCACACCAGAAAGCCTGTGTTCTAGTTTGCCTCTTTTCTTCTCTTCCCCCCATGTGCAAAGCTCAGTGTCCCATTTCAGCTGCTGTAACCAAGCACAACTGTGTTGGCTGCTGCAGTGAACCAGATTACACCAGCAAAGATTTCAGCCTGCAGTGTTTACTATCTCACCAGCCCACAGCTCATCAGAGTGAATCCATGAGTTCTTAGATGTAGCATATGGTTTTGCAGTCAGCAAAATAGAGCAGACTCTTGGGCCACAATGAAAGAACTCACCCATCTGTAATGCATAGCTTAATTAAATAGTACGATGCCAGAAATTTCCAGCTTTATCATAATGGTAAATAACCATCCTTGGTCAATGTAACTGTGCCTTATTAGCCTGTGCATTTAATATATGTTATAAATGAGTATTAGAGCTTAGGTTTCCCAGCCAGTGAATACTGATTTAATGCTGCCCTCTGCAGGAGAGCTTTTTTCAAGAGACAAACACATTTTATGCTATAGGACAAATTTAATGCAGATTTAATGTTGTGATACTGTCTCTTAATGGACAGCACACAGGGATGGGCACACCTTTTGCATAGCTACATGGTTTTAAAAGGTGTCTGTAAAACAGGAGCCCATAGATAGAAACTTCAATCTTTTTTTTTCTAAATCTGCTATTTCTTTCTTGGGAAATACCATCATATTCTCATGTCTTTGGGGGTGTTTTAGTCCCATTGTTGCCCAGACAATTTAAAGCATTATACAAATAAAATCTATCTGTAGTAGGTTACCTGTCAAGTTTCTACTTTTAAATTTCAGAGGACGGAAGCTTTGAATTATGTTCTTTAAAGACAACAGATTTATATTTAAGATATGCAAATCTTAGTGCATAATGTAAAAATTGGAATGTCCCCAAACCACTTATCCTGGACAAACACTGTCAGTACCTGGCTGAATTCAGATCAATGAGTCTGGTTCCAACTCCACTAGCACAGCAAAGAGTGTCCTCAATAGGTGTCCAAGGGTGGAATAAAACCTCGGTACTGCCTCATTTCATTAGAAGCTCCTAAGTTTCACTGGTTAAGTATCTGCTGACATATTTAGAAGCACAGCCAACCTTCCAATTGTTTAACCAGGAAGATTTTCAAGTGAGGGGTGAAGTATCTGGATATATGTCAAGAGGCCTAAGATACTTTAACTGGCCAAGGCAGTCTCTATACTGGCAACCTTACAGGACAGTCCAGTCTCACTGTCATTTACCTGCCTTTTAATTGTGCCCCTGATCGTAATTAACACAGTTTGAAATACTTCACAGCTCCACTTTGGGGGATCTATTGCAGACTGAAGCAAAGCATTTCCTAAACTTCATCTTCCTTTATTATCATTTCCATTTGTAAGCCAAATATTACTTCCAACTATTGTCATGTCCCCAGGCGAACTACTGCAACTTTTCCATATGGTTGTGTATCATTAGATGGCACAATAAGAGAGATATCTGTTGTGTAATCTGGAGCTAAAGTAAGTGCTGAAAACCTGTCACTTAGAAAAGAATGGAAGAAGGACTTAATAGATTGTATGACTCTATAGTGCTGGAGAAAGCCTGGGGGAAAAAACCACAGGAAAGCTGGGAAACATGAGTTTTCAATGCATAAGAAGTGGCATTACTGACACCAGAGTAAGAAATACATTATTAACGTTCATGGTTTTCCTGCATCTCGGGACAACAATCTGTCCCTGTTCACTAAATTCTGTAGAAGTTGCCTCATAGTTGTGTGGTTCTGTGGAACAGGCAGTTCACTTGTGTGCCTGTGTGGTTTCTTATGGAATGTAGACAGGAATGAACAGAAAGTTACAATGGAGATGTACCAAATATCTGTAAATGACATTAATACCACTTGCTGCTTTTTTTTATATGCTGTTAAGCACTTTGTTGTATGCTTAGCTTTAAAAAGTGCATTTTACATGAATTTAGTAAGTACAGGTGAGGAGGGCACATCAAACCTGCATTTCTGCAACTACACTAAAAAATTAGGACGTGGTTTTGCACAGCACCCACGTTACCCACTGAACTGCCAAATCAAGCAGGAGAGGTAGCAAACTGCCATCAGCTAGATTGAGAGTTGGGGTCCTGTTGTGTTTGCTGGCTGGTTACATAGAGGGAGTGCAGCTTTATGGACCATTTCATAACCTGGCAACTTTGTGTGTTACTCTTTGGGGTTCTTTTTTCTGGTACCTTAAAAAAAACCCACTCAATATGATGAATGTTCAGCACAAAGTACTGCAGTGAAAACTGAAGACCACTTGCTCTGTTGCATTGAATTACTTTGAATGTTTTAAAACCAGCATTTCTGTAACAACATAATGAAACTCTACCTGCTGGTATTTGAAATCTAAATGAAAATCTCACTTGTTTGTATCCAGCTTAGAGAAATACATGCAATGTGTGCTTTTATCTGTGTCTGGTTCGAAATGATGCTGATAGGGCTTAATCCTCTACCATGTTATGCAAGTGTTCCCTATTTATGGGAGTGGTTGCATCACTCCAGTAAGGCTGTTCAGAGGAGAAAGGGCTATTTGTGTGTGTGCAGTTTGGACGCCTTGTGAAAATTGGTTTTGTTTTGAATGTATTCACATGGTATTTTATACAAAGCTGACTAAATCTCTGTAAAATGTATCACCTTTAAAAAAAGAAATATATATAGATATTAAGAATACAGAAAATGTACTTAACATCTCTATTTGCAAACTCTTTTGTGATTTTTAATCATGTTATGTGCCATGAGAAGTATTCTATTTACTCATTTCTTTGGGGAACAACTACTTTAAAAATGAAGGCATTAATAACATTATTTCTTAGCCATTGTTTTAACATGTTAAAATGGTATTAATTAGTACTGCATTGTGTATTTCTAGTTTAAAGCTGTAATGGACAGTACATGAGTTAGCTTGAGACCTCCAAAAATATTGTTTTCTCTTGTGCTTTCTGTAATAAAAGCAAAGACTAGGTTTTAAAGAATGGTCTCTCTGTACAGATTGCTTTTCCAGTTGTGTGAATATGTATAATGAACTCTGCATTTGTAACCAAGAGTAAACTTTTCAAATTGTAAATGTTCAGGTTGTTATTATAAATAGCTACTAAATATCTTAACCAGACAAGAGTTCAAATAAAGATTAACAGCCATTATTAACTTTTGCTCCACTGTCTTTTGTTACTTAAAACCTGACTTCTAAGCAACAACTGTTTGACTTCCTGAGTTCAATCTAACTTTAAATGCACAGCAATTTGGGTTTGGGTTCTCCACATTACACTAAGTTTAAATTGCTCCTGTGTTTATCAAATAACTGCAACTAGAGATAATTATTGGTGGCTAGACCTAGTTAGCAACAAAGTCTGCCAAGTGTGTAGTTTTAAAGGGTTTGCTCCATTTTCTAGAGTCTTGTTAACAGATGTTGTCAGTTTAAAACAAAAGAATGAGAACATGTACTCAAAAAAAAAATCTGACATCTTTTAGAATGAAGCTTATTAAGTTCATAAACTCAGTTATGGGATAATGAGACCCTCAGTGGCAGAGGACTCAACCTATCCCAGAATATCCTTTCTGGTATTTTATCTTTATTCCTATCTATCTTTCAAATAAATGGGAACAGAGGAACCACCACTCTAATGATGACAGAATTTCCTCTTTTAATTCTAACAACTGCCTGTCCCAGGAATGGCTCTAAACTAGTCAGTCAGGTCTTACCTATCTGTTACCAAGTACAATACTGTCTATGGTTTGGTTTTAGTTTTGCTCAATGAAGTATGTATTGAACAATTAATACAGTATCAACACCTCGGCTACCACCTCATATTATTTTTAACTATAAAAGAAACATCCTGGATGTGTAAGTATTATAAAAGAGTGCTAGGCTATAGCTGTAATAATGATTCCTAAGAGACCTCAGAAACATGTTACCATGTCTGAGGTGCTTGATAACCGACTGGGAGCTGGTGCTGTACGACCACCACCACTGGTGCAACACCCTGATGTCGAGTTTCCACACAAGCAGCCTTGCAGGACCCCAGTGGTTCCAGCTGCTGCCCCTGTTTGTGCTATGGGACCTCGGAGGCGAAGTCACCACCACTCCTGAT